>NC_142891.1:14524318-14827348 GCF_054131105.1 Drosophila navojoa | reverse complement strand
TCTCCCTCAGTCTGAGTCTCTCTCACTCACACTCAGCTCGCTGCGCACGCGCAAACGCTTTGTTTGCCCACTTGGCCAGCTTATCAGCCCAATTCCTAATTCCCAATTGCTCAGGTCCCGGCGATGCGCAACTTGTTGTGATTTGCGCTGCGGCTGTGGCCAAAGGTGCTAAAAGGTTTTCCCAAAACACACCATACAACAACAAGAAAGCAACAACAACAACAACAACAGCAACAACTGCAACACAGCTTGTCAACTGCTGCGGACTTTTCTGTGCACGCGCTCAGGGTTTTCCATCATCCTTCAAAATTTAACCGCATGTGAAGCCAAATACACCCAATGTTGAAATGCTATATACATACATACACTTTTTGTATATTTATACTTATTAAATAATACAAACACAAAAAAAAACCTTATTTATAAAATTCAAGAAAATATATGTATCAATGAAAAAACTTTATATAAATAATTGAATAAAAATAAATAAAATATTGTTTCTGGCTGACTTGACAACAATTAAGATTTGATACATTTACTGTCTATTTATTTTTATATGATCACATTTTTTTATTCAAATAAATATTTTTTTTTGCTTCAATTTAAATTCAATTAGTTGAATTAAAGCTTTCGACGCGTTTAAATTACTAAACGTTATAGAAAACGGTTCGGTTTCTTAAAAATAGTTGTTCATGAATGCAATGAAGATTAATAGCTAATAGATTAATTAATGTTTTAAATTTAATTGCAATTATAATATCTCAATATCTAAAAACTCAATAGTTATGGCCAAATCTCTGTACGCATTTTAAATACTATAAAAACATCAAACAAAATGATTATATTAATAATATATATATATAAAAAAAAAAAAAAAAAAAAAAAACAGAAAGCGTAATAGCCAAGAAACCATTAAGTAAATGGTAAATGGTCAAAATTAATGTTTCATGAATACAACAATTTATTTATTTTTTTTATTTATTTATTTATTTTTTTTTTTTTGTAAACATTTTTATATTTTATTAACATTGCATTACATTTTACATTAAAAATAATTTAACAATTTAACAAGACTAAGTTTTATATTATATCAACCTAATGCAGAATTTTTTAGATTTGTTAGCTTTCTAATGAATTGTAGTTTACTAGTTAACTTAAACCCCAAAGAGAGAGAGGGAGAAAGAGAGAGATAGAGAAAGAGAGGGAAGGAGAGAGAGAGAGGCTAATAAGAGATTTGTATAAATCCGAAATATTTTGGGCGAGTACCTATTAAATAAATATATTTTATGTATTATATACATACATATATTTATATATGTCTAGCTATTGTTGAAACATACGAATTGCTCTCTTTTGTAATAAAATTCCATCTTTCTCTCTCTCTCTCTCTCATTATTATAAACACACTCTTCCTTTCCCTCTCTCTCCCTCTCCCTCTCTCTCCCTCTCCCTCTCCCTCTCTCTCTTGTCGTCGCTCTCGCTCCATCTCTGTCTAACCGTGGGCATACAAAATAGAGCAAGTCAAAAGTCATTTTGTGGCTCTTTTCGCTTTGCTTTGGCATAAATTGCATTATTATTAGGCTTATTTGATATGCGCCGACGACCAAAAAGCTGCAGTGAAATTGCAAAGCCAACAACAACAACAACAGCAGCAACAACAACAGCAACAACAACAACAACAGCAGCAGCAAACAACTGACTGTAGCATTAAACTTGTTGTTGCTCCAAAAGCCAAAAGCAACTACTGTTCATTTCCCACGGTAGGATTCGGATGCCATTCCACTGAGTTGAGTGGCAGGCAACTCGCGGCTCGCGACTCGCGACTCTCGACTCGCAGCTCCAGACTCGCGACTCACAGCTCGCAACTCGCTCTGGGGCTGGTTTTTGGCCAAAGCAACAACAACAGTCTCTCAGTCTCAATCAGAGTCTCCGTCTCAGTCTCCGTCTCAGTCGCTGGCTCAGTCTCGAGTGTCTCTCCGGCTCTCTGGTGTCCGCGGAGTGGGAGGAGGCAGCGCTTGGCGAGCAGCTGGATAAGAGCGAGTACGCGAGATGAGTTTCATTTTCTCATTGTTTGGCACGATCGACTTTGCAACAACAAGAGAAAACCTGTTGCCCGCCTCAGCTGTACGTTGAATGAACAAATTTGTGTTCAGCTTTTTGTCTTCTTTTATTTTGGCTTTTTGTTACTTACTTCATTTTTTTTTTTCTTTTAGTTTAGCCTCTGGCTAAAAAGCATTTGCTGAGCATAAATCGTGATTTGGCCCAAACAACAGCGAGAGCAGCAGATACTGACGCGAGTTGGGCCAAAACCTTATGCCCGAGCCCTATGCCACGGAGACGCCACCACCTACAAAGCAGCAAATTGCATTTCTTAGTTCTGGTCTAAGTTCTACATGGGGGTATTATTTATGCATCTAGAATTCATTCATTCAGAAACCAAAAGACCTCGTCCGACCAAATTCATTGAGAATTCTTCGCTTTTTATTTGTTTTGCTTTGCTTTGGGTTGGGTTTCGGCTCTTGTCAGCTTGTCAACGTTTTCTGACCGCTCGCTGTGCTCGTTATCATCTGAGCCGCAATTCCAATCCCCATCCCAAATCTATTCGCCTCTCTCTTGCTCTGCCGCTCGCTCTTGATATAGCCATCTCAGTCGAAACATCGATTTAAATGCAAATCAATGTAATAAAACATTTTTCTCTCACTCTCTCTCTCTCCCTCTCTCTCTCTGTTGTTCTCCTGCTCTGTCTGTCTCTGTGACTTTTTTGTTAGCGATATCAAATACGATTAATTTTAAATTCAATTTGTTTAAACTGAAAATGGAGATGGAGCTGTAGCTGTAGCTGTAGTCGAGGCTATAACTGTGACTGTGTCTGTCTCTGTGTCTGTGACTGCGGTTGGGGTTGGGGCTTACAGCTGATGACACCTACGCCCAGCCAACACCTCGACTCGACTCGACTCGGTGCCTCTTCTTCTTTCCTCTCGCAGTCGACTCTAAATCAACGGAAGTTCATGTGGCGCTAAGCACATGAAAATCGATCGTAAATCTTGTTTTCACAGCTTTCTAAAAAAAATACGAAAAATAAACAAATAAACATCGTTCAGCTCGAGTAATGCGGGGGATCGCATTTTGGTCCAGCGCACAATAAAACTGTTGACCATTTGAACAAACCCTATGATTCGTATTACCCACAAAAGGTACTTAATTTATGGTCCGAAGTTTTTTTAAATTACAATATTTTTAAAGAGTAAAAAGTGCCTTCAAAAATGTTTCTATCATTTCGTAGATTTATTTAACTATTGTTAACTATAGTCCAATTGAATTTTCTATAGTTTATGTTCAACTCCGCAATATCCCTTCTTTATTTATATTTTATATACAATAATATATTTGATCAAGTTGCACAATAATCAACTGCTCGCACAGACTCGAGCGCTCGCAGCTGGCGATGACTTGACAAAAGCAGCTCGAAAACAGTTTGCACTGTGCGCAAAAGTATTAAATTTCATTAATTGCCAAAATTAATAAAGAGCCCCCACAACAACAGCAACAACAACAGACAGTAAATAAAAGAATGAAAAATAAAAAAAATAAAAACATTTTGTGAAAAATTACAAATTCATACGGCAGCGCTGCGGTCGCATAAATTTCAACACTGCGGAGAAGCTGCGGCAGCCGAACGGGGTAGAAAAAGGCTGCCAACAGACAGACGCAGAAGATGTGGGCGGCTCAGAGATATGTTTCTATATACACTATATATATATGCATATATATAAAGGCTTTGAAACTGGAACGTTGTCAACAGCTGCTGCTGCTTCAACTGCTTCTGCTGCTGCTGCTGCTGCTGCTGCTGCTGGCGAGCAGGATGACAAAGTTTCGCTGCGATGATTGCCTCACGGTAGTTTTGTTTTTGTTGCTGTTGTTGCTTTGGCTGCTTGTGACAGAGTTGCCAGGCTGCCATTCAAGGTGTTTGGCCAAAACAAATGCTTGGCTGGCACTTAAAAAGCATGATTTATTTGCGCTTAGCCATGCCGTGAATCCATCTGCATAAATTTGAATTATGTACGATCGTAAATTTGTGCCTGCCCAGCCATGCCATATTGTATATACACACATACATACATATATATGTTTCTATTTTGGAACACACAGTTAGCTTTGGCTGGCTGCCTGGCTGCCGTTATAGCGCTGCGATCCATCAATGAATTCGGAACTCAATGAACTCGTACTACAGCAACAAAAACTATCGCCCATAAAGCGCTATCGATCGTCCATCGCCGATCGTCGCACAGCCTCTCTGCGCGCTTCTCAGCCTCATTTCGTATGCATTTTAGTTTGTATGTTAATTTTTATTATTATTATATTTGGTTGTTGCTGTTTTGTTGCTGTTGTTGTATTTGTCTTCTTCTTTCTGTGCTCTTTGGTTTCCAGTTTCAGTGTGTGCCCATTGTGTTTTATTTAATTTTAATTTTTATTTCGTAAATTTTAAATTTGTTGTCACTTCTGTAGGAGCGCAAAAGGTTTTTCCATTGTTCGTTCAATTCTGAAAAAAAAAAAAAACTGAATTCGAAATCGATTTCGTTTGTGTTTTTTTATTATAATTGGGTGCGGTGCGGTAGGTTTTTTAAGTCTCTCTATAATATCTGCCTCTTCCTCTCACTCTGCTTAACTATATTGTATATATCTTCATCGCTGTCATTGTAGCGACAATTCAATAAACCCAAACCAATCCACAAAAAAAAGAAGATATATTTTTTTTATGAATAGCTTGCTGCATATTTAAATAAGTGTGTATGTGTGCATGTGTGTGTGTGGCGATTGTCTTTTTTATTCATACATAGAATATTAATAAAATTTATGGTTTATTTGGAATTTTCGTGGCTTATTAATTTGCCATAAAAACCTGGTGGGCAAAGTGTGTGGCAAAAGTTAAGTGGCAATCGGTGGCACATAGACGCCGAGAAAGCGAAACACACACACACACACACACACACGTGTATCATCTCAGGCCTATTCCCAGATGAATCACAGCTTGTTAGCAAAGTTCACAGCCGACTTGCGTCGATTTGCTTGAGTTTATTTAGGTTTACCTATTCAGCTCTTTTTTTCGTTTATTCTTCGCACAGGTAATTTATTTTTGCAGCACAGAACTCGATTTCGTATATATACAATATATGTGTATATAGTATAGGCATAGCATAAACTATTTATATAACCAGCTTATGCTAATACAAGAATTGCTTCACATATCAGTCTAGGCAGAGAGAGGGTTTACTGTGTTAGTGAAAATTCTAAATCTAGTTGAAATATGAGTCTTGACTGAATCTCCAGCATACGATTCAATATGATTCTATATGCTCCAATTCAACATTCTTTCAAGGTTTTCTGAGTTCACTTTTTCCGGCAAAAGACCTTTTAGACAAACTCCCTGAAGCTTTTCTAAGAATATTTGATCAACGGCTTTATTTTCTTGAAGATTGTTATCGTCTTTTTTCCATAATAATCAGTCAAGTACTTAAATATACATATATAAATAATAATATACCATATATAAATAATATATAAATAATAATATATCATTAAATAAATTAAAATATCATTAAATTTAATTAAATATATCATTAAATAAACTTCAAATTTCAAAAATAAATGAAAATCTCAAAATCGTCAACGATTTCGTTAATATAAAAATAAGATTTTGATTACCTCTGAAATGTCATTTTCATATAACCAAATCTTTTGTTTTCATTGCTGTTAATCACCATGAATGCTAAAGAGAAACTTTTTATGATTGCCTCTTTTTTTTTATATCACTGTCGGATCCTTCGACTTGATTGTTTGTTTATGCACTTTAAATTTCAACAGCTGTCAATAAAGAGTCGTATATGTACTTGCAGTTGCTGCTTCATAAGGAATTGTCTGTAAAAAAAAGCGCAAAAAATCAATTTGCGTATCGCCTGATTGGATATATGCAAATGTGAAGCCAAAAATGCGGAATGAAGCCATCAAAATCGAATTGAAGTTGAGTTTAAGAAACGTTGCCTTAAATATGGCAATATCTCCACAGCGATGCGCCGCACAAGGAGAAACAATTTGAGCATTCTTTTATTTTCTCTCTTGTTTTTAAACTTTATTGATGCTTCATGTCAATTCGCCAGCTCCGCAAAGCGAAAACTTAATTAAAAAGTCCAACGGCAGGCGAACCAGGGGAACAGAAAAAAACAATAAGATGAGAAGAAGAGGCAATCCTTTTTGGGGCCACTTAATTAAAATCACAAAAGGCGCAGAGTTATGTAAAATTAACGAATTTTTGTGTATATATTTTATTTGATCATTTTGTTGTTGAGTCTCGTTTTTCGTCTTCTTCTTCTTTTGTTTTTCGTGAATATTTGTGAATGGAGCGTTTGTTTCATTCAGCAGCAGATGAGCCGAAGAAAATGAAAGGCAATCAGTTAGAGCAGGCCGAAAGCAAGAGATAAACAGACAATAAATATGAGGTCGGCCCTTTTGCGGCGCATTACAAAATGTATTTTGGTATTTTTGTTCTCTTCGTTTTCTTGTATTTCTTCATGTTATTTGTTGTTTGCGGGACACAAAGAGGCCACACAGCGACAGTGGTTAAAGAAAAACGCATTTCAAGAGTTTCCCATGGCGGCACACACACACACACACACACACACACACACACATACACGCGTACAAAATGGAGCCGCAGCAGTTAACAAAGTTGGCAGCGCAGTCAATGCGGCGAATGCGTAATACGGCTGCCTGCTGCTCTGCCACTGGTTTTCAGCACTCACGCATACACACATACGCACACACACACACACTCACAGACTGGCGCATGTGAGCGAGAGACAGTCGAGAAACGGGTTAAGGGCAGGCAAACTGACAGCTGAGCGCCAGCAGCGACGCGAACGCTGCTGCCATTGGCCGCCCAAAAGCGCCACAAGGCAACGCCCACTTAACAACTGAGCATACGTCTGCCTCTGTGTGTGTGTGTGCACGAGTATGCGAGTATGCGAATGTGTGTGTGTGTAAAAGAAAGTTGGTTGCGTTGCACAGCAGCTAGATGACAGCCGACAGCTGCATAACAGAGATGAAACTATACAAGCGTGTATAACAGTGCGCGGGCGTGAGCGAGATAGAGGGAGACACACAGAGCGCTTTTTGGGGCAGCTACTGCGCTTTAACCTATAATTTGTGTCTTTGCGCACGCTCTTAATTAAAATGTAAGTATTTCTGCTGGCAAACGTGGGCGCATTTAGGCTCAATTAACAGACCAGCACGCACGCACGTAACGCCCCGGCGTTGTGCTCACCAGAAAGAAGAAAAAAAGAACTTAACTCACCTGTTTTGCTCTCGCGCACTAACACTCACACACACATACACACTCAAATTAACACACGCATACAGCGTCACTCAGCGCTCTCATCCAATCAGAGCGCGTTGCGCTCACTCAAACTCGTTTTTGCGCTCAATTGTGCTAGAGCGAGACAGTGCAGAGACAATTGAATGCAAGCAGCGAACAGCGAAAGGCGAACAGCACCACCACGAGCAGAAGCAGCAGCAGCAGCAGCAGCAGCAGAAGCTGTTTTATGCTCTTGTTGTTGTTGTTGCGCCGCTCAACTGTTTCAACACAGGCAGCTGTTAAACCCATCAAGCTGAAGTTTCGATCGTAACTTTGCAGTTGACTCTCGCGCACAGAAGCGTTCGGAAGTGAAATATATTTTATTAATAATATTAGCAGTCGATCTGTGCGAGCTTTCTGAGCTTATAAGCTTTGAATCGTGTAAGCCCCGTCGCCGTCTGGCAAATTACAAAAGTGAACGAAATTCGAAAAGGTGAACAGCCGACGGAACAACTGTAATCAAATTGTATTTGATTTGTTTCTTCGCTGGCAAATACGCATTTGCATTTGGTTTTTCGGACTACAAGGTAAGCAGACGCCATTTTGTTAGACGTTGCCATTTTGTGGCTACTGTTGAAAGCTACCGCAGTTACGCAGCAGCAAAAACGACACGAAGAAAAAAAAAAGAAGAAGACGAACAACACAGCTACATCAACGGCGCATACAAAACTCGCATAGACTGTGTGGTAGATAGACAGAGACAGAGATAGAGAGTGAGAGCAAGTGCGCTTTGAGCGCTACTCGTCTTGCGCATGCGCAGTAGCCGAAGCTTATAAGAACTTGCTTCGGCTTCTGGTCTTGAGCTTCTCCTTCGTGTCACGAATGCGTCTTCGGCTTCGGCTTTCGCGTTCGTGCTTGACCAGTTAGAAAGAAGAGCTAGGCAGAGCTGCTGCTGCGGCTACGGCTGCTGGCGTGGCTGCTGCTGTTGCTGTGGCACTACAGTAGTCCGATGACTCACATACACATACACACACGCACACACATTTACATACACATACACATTCACTACTGTATTGAGCCGCACTCAAGGCACACACACACACACACACACATACACAGTGCCACACATCGAAACGCCTCGGTCTTTTAGTCTTGACTGCGTCGTCGCCGCTTCCTCAACTTGGCAGCAGCGACGCGAGCAGCACAGCAACAGCAGCAGCTCTCGGCAGCAGCAGCAGCAGAGTTGACTACTATTTCTTTCAGTTATTAGTAGCATTCATTCATTCAACTTTGTGCCGCGCAAGCGTGCGTAGTTCCTCAGTTCCTTCGCGTGTACCTACCAAGCAATAAGCAAGAAGCAAAAAAAAAAAAACAAAAATTAAATAAAATAATCATCATAATAATAATAACGATCTACATTGTGATTCCATATATATACACACACACGCAGATCAGTATATATACATAAGCCGTTGTGCTACGTGACTTTAATTCATTCGTCGCCTGACATCAGTCGCCAATCGTTGTCGTCGCGTTAATTCCAGTGATTAGCAGCAGCAGCTACCAACGTTTTGTCGCATTTCCCATTGGGTAAGTTTTGCCTATACGACTGCGCAGTTACGCAAGCGTCGCCATTGCTATGGCTCTGGCTGCGCAGTCAGCGTCGATTCGGCTGCACCTAGGCGGCGGCGTCGCACAGTAGCCAGCAGGCAGTAGGCAGCATTGGCGCTTATGTTATTTTTGTTCTGTTCTCTTCTCTTTATTCTCCGTTGCCCATGCTGTTGCTGTTGTTGTGTATGTGTTTGCTTGGCTACCAGTTTTACGCGCTTTCATTGGCCCAAGCCAATGTGCGTGAGAGTCGTTCGATGTGTGAGTGTCTTTGCGTGTGCAAGAGCGTGAGAGTTGAAAGAAATGGTTTGTCAATGGCGTGCGTTAAGCTTTTTTGCCTGCGTATTAAGCTGCCACAAAATGGCGAACACAACAGAATTTCTAATAAGCCAATTGCACACATCTTATTACATCAGCAAATCAAAACAATCTATATTTTTTATATTACATAATATATTAAATAAAGTATGCTTATATCTCATTAATTATAACTCGCATATAACAATTGTAAAATTTTACATTGAGCTGGCTTCGAGCTGGTTTCTCCAAGCTATCGTGATTTGAATCGTGTGCCGACGGCATTTTTTCAACATGAGCTTATGTGGCCTTAGCTCAGCTTCAGTCAGTTGTAAGTCCATGAGTCAGCACTACTTGGACGACTTCTTATAAGCGATGAAGGCCTGTGCGAGGTTAATAAAACTTGCCAAACGTAACACATACATACATAGACAATGCGACTCACAACCGCAAATGACTTGTTGCCACAGATCATCAAATTAATTTTGGCTTAAACTAAGCTCTGACTCACGCACAACGCTTAGCATTTTCGATCAAGCTTAGCTGAATGAGTCGCCAGATTTTAACAAGCCGCTACAAGTCGCACTTTTACTATTTATATACTTTTGTATATACATATGTTTATGTATATCTCTTCTATATAGAGGCGCAATTGTGCTCAGCAGGAAATGTCTGAGAGTGAGTGACCTCGTCCTTTTTTCTTACTTTGGGACCACACGCTGCGTGCCATCAATTAGGCACAAATTAGTTAAACGTACGATCTAGCAGACATTTTGCACCTTTCACGTGGGTGTCTTAGGCTGTGGCTGTTGTCCAAGCTGCACAACTGTCTGTCCGTCTGTCTGTCATATTCGATCACGCAACGCATTCGAACGCATCTAGTTCGCGTTTGACGCGGTGCGTGTTTTCCCACAGGAAAAAGAGAAGAAAACAAACTAGACATTTGTCTTTCGGTCAGCACTTGAAAGATCCTTTTGTGGTTAGGTGTTGTCTCCCTCGCTTCAGTTTAAGTTGTGTCCAGTTTCGCGCGCCCCGCACCCTTGCATTGTTCTCTCATTCTTTGGACTACTAGAAGCACGGTGTCTAATTGTTGTTGCTGTTGCTGTTGTTGTGTGGCTGGGGTTTTATTTTTCTTGAGAATTCTGCGCCATTAGCACAATTAGATTCGTATCAAATCGTTTCGGTGCCTTTGTCCTTTACATTTTTTATATGGCCTGAGCCGTGCGGCTTATTGTCATTTTTTCCACATTTTCGGAATGTAATTTTTAATGACACCTTGCCAACTCACCTTGTCCGCCTCCAAAAGAACTCACAAAAAAGGGCCACATTGGTAAGTGTGGTAATCGCTTTTGACCATGTCAGCTACGCTGGCCCTTAGCAGTGTGCGACGTGTGTGTCACTCCGCTGTCTGTCTGCCTGTCTTCCCTTCTTCTTGCCCTTTAGTTTTTTAGGTCCTGGCAGCCTTATCGGCGTGTACCGCTGCACATTATCGCTGGGCCGGGGTGTTAAACTGTAACTTTTCGGATTTTGGCTTCGTGGAAAGGCGCTGGCGCACACACACACACACACACCCTCGCACACACAGGCACACTGCCAAACGATTTAGATACAGATTCAGATACGTTGCCTCTCTGCCTCTGTCTCTCTCCCACTCTCTTTCTCTCTGTGTCTGTTTGTTGCCATTTTTGGTGCAAATCTAATTTCACGCAGCATTAACGCCTTTCGCATGCCCTTCACAAGCTGCTGCATCTTCACTTTAACATCTGAAGTCTGAGTTTCACGCTGTGTCCTGATCTTTTACTATACACACACACACGCACTCGCACACACACACACACTCTCTCTGCCTCTCTCATATGCCTCAGCTCTCTGCATGCCTTGGACCTCTCGTTGTGCTGTGTGTACAAAACACTAATTATTTTCAGTGCGGATTAATGGGATTAACTGCATCTTGTACAACACTTTATTATACAATATTTTGGCCAGTTTCAATGTCTGCTTAAGCGCTTATGCGTGTGCGTATGTGCGTGTGGTCTTTTGACTGTGCTCGAGCTAATGCTAAGCGGCTTTGGTTAGAATATCAAATGCCAAACAGCAACAGTTGGCAAACAGCCAGCGGATTATGCAAACACAAATTCACAGTGGCTACGGGAAGAAAAGATCTATCTTCTTATTCATGTATTGCTGGTGTTTATATAGGAATTTTCACAAACATATATTCTTATAGAATTAGGGCGTAAACAGAGTTTAGTCCCGAATGAAAACATAATATTGAACGATGAGGCATGATTTCCATGTTAAAAGCGAATTTGCAATGGTTTTTTTCTTCAAGTTTTTATATTTTCATTATTTATATATTTTATAATATCTAAAAAAAATTCTATTTTTCTTTGTATATAACATTTTAAAAATATCTATATTTTTGTATTTTAATATATATAATTTATGAATATTTAATATCACAAATTTTGTGGAGAAAATGATATGTGCAAAAACAAGATAATTTTTTTCTGTCAATTCAAACTTATTGACAATTTCACTGGGAAATATATTTATGTATTTGAGCATTTTTGTATTTCTATAAAATATTTCAACTTTTTATTAAAATTCTTATGTCTATTCTGCAAGTTATATTCAAATTCAAATACTTAAAAATCGCTTGGAAATAGCTACTTAACGGTGTCTCTGCTTTGTAGATGCACTTTGATAAGCTAAATGAATTCCACATGATTTATTTATAAACAGTTATTTTTATACATTTATTGCTGATCTTTGCGTCGTGAGCAGGTTTTAAATTGTGGATAAACAACAATGAGACATTATATATGAAACATTCGCTTAAATAAGAACAAACTAGAAGAACTCTTGTTGATATTTCAGTTTACCAACTAAAAATCTTGTATTTATCAAAAGTCTCTACAGATTCCTAAAGAGTTCAACTGACTTTGAAAACAGTCAAAGAAGCTAAGAGCAATTAAATGTATTTTTAATTCATTTATTTCACAACAAAACTGGAATGCCATCAACAATATAAATATTTCCAAATCTTTTTAAAATATTAGTAAGTCGACAAATTCCACTGCTCTGGTTCAAACATCTCTGTCATCTCTTGCAAAAGTCGAGTTCATTGAGTTTGCCTCCTCCCAATGGTCTTCCAATAAATAAGCTGTAACACTTCGTCTTCCCCTTCCTCCTCCTCTTCATCGTCTGCTTGTGGTTGTGCTTTCGCTTACGCATTCATCTGGCTGGCTCATCTGTCAAGTTAAATAAAGCTGAAAAGCTTAGGCGCAGTCGTAAGCCGTGGCTAATGCTGCTCCAGTTAGGCCCACGCCAAATGCCGTCCACAAAAGCATGGCCCAAAGGCAAAAAGCCAAAAAGCATAGCCAAAGGCCAGAGCGAGCTCAGCAGACAGACCAACAGACCGACAGAGGGACGGCGGGACGGACACAGCCTCCTCCAGCGCATCCACAACGAATCCCATGGCCTTATGCAGGCGCCCTGTGTCGCATGATTAACGGCGTTAAAATGCCAATGTGACGCCACATTGTGTACACAAATTAACATGGACTTGGACTACGACTCTACCTCGCTGCCTCTCCATCTCTGTCTTACACCGTGTCTCTCTGTCGCACTCTTTCTAAGAGCTGGCGATCAGCGACCTGAACGTCAGTGTTATAATTTGAATATGTTTAGTGGACATTAATGTTATAATGACAATAACTACGTAGCGTCTGCGTCTGGTGCAGCACCCGCTGTGACTTTTGCCTTTTGTTGTCAACGTTGTGGCCCCCAAAGCCCCAAAAAGCACCAAAGCCACTTTATTTGTCTTCCTCTTGCAGCCAAACTCCAGCTGCGCGCACCCAACAAAATCAAAGAAAACGAAAAGAAAAAAACACCAACAACAACAACAAAAGTAAATAAAAATGAAAATAAAACTCATATAAATATCGAAATCGGGGCTTGCCGAGAGACGTTGTCGCTACCAGTCAGCGCAGGCTTTTGTTTGCACAGAGATCTTCGAATCCGAATCCGAATCCGAATTCCCATTCCAAAAACTCCAAGAATGTATGGCATAACATTAAGGGACTGACGCGTATTTATATACATATTCATATGCATATATCCAAAATCCAAATAAAAAAAAAAATGTTATCCAGCGGCGCCGAAATGACAAAAATAAAATTACATAAAAAATAACAGTTGTTAACTACCGCGCAGGATCCCAAAAGAAAAAAGAAGAAGCAGGCATTGAGATCCGTTGAATATAACCAAAAACAAAATCATCGGGCATAAATTTGAGGCGCTGTTTCGGCCCAGGCGCCAATTAAAAATAAACTTGTTACAGCGCCACTTTAATGAAGCGACTAAAATATGGCAACTGAATGCGGCAAGGTGACGTCGTAAAGGCATAAACACCACTCCGAGTGAATTTGTGACGCCTTTCAGCATCTTTATAGCGCCCATAACCATAGACGGCCATAGTGACCTATGTGAACTGGGCCGTCGCTGTGGCTATGATCATTAACTTTTCATGTATGCTCTTCATCGAGCAGTTGGAGCATTGCAATGCATGAACTTGGACAATTGCAGCCATATACGTATATCATAGATCATATGCCGTTCTCAAGTGAGGCTGCAAAAACTACTTTAATCTATATAATATTATATGACTAATTAGGGACATATTGGACACATGTTTGTGTATACTTTATGTAATTACTAAAGATTCGTGGAGTTTTAATGTTTTGATCTCTGTGAACTCAGCTGTTAGTAGAGCTATAATCCTTAAATTTGATGTCTTGCTTTGACAATAAATTTCTAGTAATGCATAAGCCTTGAAGCATATTATGTGCTAGAGATATTTAATATAAGGAATAGAATCAATTTAAAGTTAAATGATTTAATTGATAGTCAACCCAGAGGCTTAGCTAAAGTGAGTTTTAAAGTCATAATGAGTGTCTATAGTTAACTTATGTGAACTCATCTGTTAGAGCAGCCAAGATATAAAAAATTGGTATGCCAACTCCTTTTCACAGAAAAAGAAAAAGAAGTTACACATTAAGATGTATTTTACTGAAGTGTTCAAAAACTTGTATCCCAACTGAATAGGTTATCCTCGAGCTGTTTGCAACTGAATTCAGGTCAAGCTGTAACTATTTATGGATTTCGTATTTTAGTTTCAACATTGCGCGGGCGACTAATTGAACAGTTGTGTTGCGGAAGTACAGTTGGCGACAGCAGTAACAGCTGACTGGTTGGCAAAAGAAATAAAAAACTACAAAATAAATAAGAAGCAGCCGAGAGCAAGTCGGTGTTGTCGTTTAAGACAAATTATAAGCGAAGGTTAGCAACTGAAGCTGGGCGGCTGGTGATTTGTAAATGTCAACACCAAGTTCGAGTTCCAGTTGCGTATGGGGGCCAGCGGTTGAGGTGGCTTTAATGACTCATTTTCAATTTCATGTTGCGTGATTTAAGTTGACAACTTGTTGTTGTCGAGATGTTTTGTTTTGTTTTTTTTTTCTTTTAGCTTTTGTTGTTTTTGTTGTGGTATTTTTGCTCAAATTTATTGGCACATAAAAGATGTCGCAGGCGTTGCTAACTTTATTTAACTTTGTTTCTTCTCTCTCTGTCTCTCCCTCTCTCTGTCTGTGTTTTTAGGTGTTTGCCTTAAAGTGCGCCATAAACTAAAAGGCAACGGCAGCAGCGGCAGCTGGAAATACGGCCCACCCAATACGCCTACAATAACAACAGCAACAGCAGCAGCAACAGCAACCACTGCGAAGCTAGCACACGGAGAAATCACAACAACGCCAACAGCCAACGAGCAGCGAGCGTGTGACAGTTGACAAAAAAAAATAAAAAAAAAAAAAAAACAAAGCAAAAGGAGAGAAGAGGAAAAAAACCAACTTAAAGAGGAAAAAGAAAAAGCATTGCCACACATACAGCAAATAACTGTTATCTGCCATAGCAATAGAGATAGCGATTACGCTTTGAGTACCGTTAACAGCGTCAAGCATTGCGCTCATTGCAGACAGAGCAAAGCTCAAAGCTTTTCAAACACAACCCCACTCAGCGCAGCGCGAGCACTCACTCTGAGTGCAAGAGATCGAGCACACACAGCCAGCCAGAGTGAGCGAGAGCGACACTGAGTGTTTGTGAGTGCAAGACAAAGAGAGAGCGATTGCAAGAGAGCAGACGGCAGCAGAGAGCGAGTGTGTGTCGTCGGCAGCGACGCCAACTGAACGAAAAACTTCACCCACTGATTGTGCGAGCACTGAGCGCGCGCGCGTCGCACGTAGGCAAAAAAAAAGAGGAAAAAAACAACGAAAAGAGGGGAAAATATATCGTCTGTCAAAATGTTTGCTGTAATGCGAATCGACAACGATGACTGCCGGTCGGATTTCCGTCGCAAGATGCGTCCGAAGTGTGAGTTCATTTGCAAGTATTGCCAGCGGCGTTTCACCAAGCCCTACAATCTGATGATACACGAGCGCACGCACAAATCCCCAGAGATAACATATTCCTGTGAGGTCTGTGGCAAGTACTTCAAGCAACGTGATAATCTGCGTCAGCACAGGTGAGTTCAGCACAGATATACAACATAGTATACGGTCTATGTATTCTAGTATAAATATTCAAACTCTAATTGTATATAAATACACACACACACACATGCATAGGCATAGCTGCTACTTGTATTGGTCTCCATAAAAAGTGCATGAAAAAATACAAAAATTTAAATCGTCTTTGGTGTTGGTTAACATTACGATATACATATAGATTTATATCTGTCGGTTATATATGGAGGTATTATTTGTTTGTTATCTTGTCAAAGCTTTATTTATATTATGACTCTCTAGAAGAGATATTTTCAACTTGGCAAAAAAGCACCGTGATAAGTTTAGCAGGAATTAATGGATTCCCAGTCTTTAAAATTACATTTAAATTCCAGTCACGAATTATTTACTAGGCGTTTCGATAAGCTACAATTGAAATGATGTTTACTTTGTTAATTATTTAGTCATACTTTTTATGAGGAAGCCGTCTATAAACCTGACTAAAATGTGCAGCAGTAATTAGATAAAAGAACATTATAGCTATTGAAAATATTAAAAACTCAATTAATTTTAAAATGTTTTAATAGTTTTTTCAATATATTCTATAAAATACGTATATTTTATATATTGTATAGTCGGAATGATTAAATGCTATAGCAGGAAAGGAAAATAAAAATGATATATGCATGTATATATATAACTCTATCTAGTCTTCAGTTTTGTTTTTGCAAATGCAAATCATAAACAGCTTTTCTATGAACAAATTTATATACATACATATATGTAAATATATATCTAGTGTATATTATATAGTCTTAAGTATCGAATATATTTTAAGCATATAGAAAAATCACACACATATCGCACCATAAGCACACAAGAAAATTTATTTTGCTGAATTATTGGATAAGTTATATACAAATTTATTTACACGTATATAGTTACGGATATATGTATGTATTTATTCCACTATTTATCACAACACGTCTCTATTACATCACCTTTTATTTGTTTTCTCTATTTTCTCTTCTATTTGTAGATGTAGTCAGTGTGTTTGGCGATAAGCTAAAATATCATAAATACAATATATATAAATGAAAAAAAAAAAAAGAAAAAACGCAAAAAAAAAGAAACAACAACAATACACAGCAATATATAATATATATATATATATATAAAACGCAAAGCAACATCTGATATCTAAGCACCGCAGCACCAACAACAAACAACAACAAATGCACGCAATATTACAAGATATTAAGAAAACTAAATGGAAACTTTTTTGGGTCACTGTCACACACATAGAGTTATCGATAGCTGCTGGTAATCGGTAATCGGCAGCTCGAAAGCAGCAACAGCAAGCACCAACGCCCACCGACCCACTCTCATGCACCGCATACACACACACACACACAGAGACACCAGCACACGCACAAGCACACGCACCTGCACACATACACACACACACACTCAGCTTTGATGCAGCAGCAGCAGCAGCGGCAGCAACTACAGCAGCGGCAGCAGCAACATTCGCATCGGAATGCAATCGGGTGTTGGTATTCGATAATTCGCTTTTGGTTTGGCTGTTTCGTTTTTTTTTTTCTTAAATATTTAAATTAATTGGTTCTGCCACGCCCACCCCAAAAATGTTGCGCAGGCGCAGCAGCAACAACAACAACAACCATATCTACAATAGCAGCAACAACAACAATTTACAATAATCTTTGCAGAAACTTGCACATGAATACCTGTGGGCGTGCATACAACAAATAAGACAACAAGCAACATGTCACATGCAACACATGCAACACATGCAGCATGCAACATGCCTCAGCAAGATTGCGCAAGTTTTGCTTTGCTTAGGGAAAGCACAATTAAGCTTGAGCTTTTTGCGCTTTCGCCCAGCCAACAGCAAAGCAACAACTCGTGCAACATAGCCACATCAATCCCATGCATCAATCAGACAAACAATCTATCAATCAATCAATCACACAATCACTCAATCCATATGCAATAACAGCTGCAATTCTCTTGCCTTATAACTCGGAACTTGTGCGATTCTCTCGCTATTCATATTAATAATACAGTTAATTACAATTTAATAATAATAATAATTAAAACAAAAACAAATTCATAATTTTTAAGTATTTTGTATTTTAAATTCGCAAACACGTTGAAAATGTATTACATAAATTTTATAATAATAAAATAAATAATAATAATAAAAACTATTAAACTAAATAATAATATAAATGCATTGTTTTGTTTAAGTTTAATGATTAAAAATACAACAAAAATTTTAAAGAAATAAAATTAAAAAATTAAAAGTTTCACATACAAAATAATTTCTTTGCAATAAGATTGTAAATGTTTTGCTATTTATAATAATAAAATGAATAAAGAGAAAAATTTTGAAAATACAAAAAAAAAAAGACAAATGAAAAACCAGATGAGAAATCATACGCAATATGTATTACATGCAGCGTGCCACGCCCACAAAGAGGGCAACGCTGGCATCGCTTGCGTGCAAATAAAACTAAATAATAATAATAATAATAATGAATAATGCATAATAATAATGATAACAATAATTATAATAATATTCTATTTTTTAATGTTTTTAATATGTATGATGAATTTTTGTTTTTATTTTGGCATTTGTGTGGTAAAGACAAGAAAACAATAAGTAAATAAATAAACATATTTATACAATGTAAAATCGACTTTTAATTGTTTTTTTCTTTCTGTAACTGTTTATTTTTGCCACATTGGGCAAGGAGTTGGAACATAGTGCGCAACATCTAAAGATGGGTATGATACCTGAAGAATACATTTTTAATAATTTTGTAAATATTTGATATATTTGGCCTTATTGTTAAAATTCAGCTAATTATTATTTTTATTCTTTAAAATTATTTTTAAGCATTACACAAAAAGAGAGCGTTGTTGAGATTGAGAGAGAAATATATCATAAGAGAGAGAAGTAATCATAAAGAAAAGGAGAGAGAGAGATAGAGAGTGAGTGAGAGAGATAGAAATAGAGTGAGATGGAGAGAGAGAGAGAGAGAGAGAGAGTATTGCCTGCCATGAAGACAGATAAAAGACGAAGAAAATAAACAAAATATATATATATCAGCTCAGGGAGCCTTTACATGTTTATATTATATTATTTTGCAATGTAAATACAGATCTTTCCTGGCCTACATCATACATACATACATTTATTCCATAAAGCTTTTAAATGTTCAATTTGTATATGTTAACACAGATCAATTGAGATATATCCATAGGCATGTAACCATATATTTATTCTAATTATTTGTCACTCGCATTTTCTCACTATTTCAGCGACAGCTTCTACAAATGTTTTGACATTATATAAGACATCTATTAAGTTAAGCGATTTGTTAAACGAGAGAACGTGCTGTTTGCTTGTATATATTCAAATGATTGACTGATTACCCAATGCATTTATGGATGTACATGACATGACTCTGCTTCTGTGAGCTAACTGCAATGCACAGGTCGAGCTGAAGTCATCTTCTATCTCTCTTTCTCTCTCTCTCTCTAGACACATAAATAATATTTAATTAAGGTGTAGATAAATATAGTGGGAAATGCAAGCTAAGGCTGTGGGCTGCAAAGCGCAAGTAAATTGACTTTTGAATTGACAGATTTATATTTTAATACACGCTCACATGGCTAGCATATAGAGTCTATGGGTTTTTATGAAATTTATAGATATTAAATAATTTCATATATGTATACGTAAATGTAAATCTAATTTCGAATATACTTGAATTGCCATTGGAGAAATAAAAAATAAAAACTTCTTATACTACTTTTATTTTATATTAATATTTTTTCGTTTTCTAACATTTTCTGTTTACTAATTTAATTTTTTTTTTTTTTTTTTTACAGAAACTAAGTCTTATATCTCCAATTTTTTTTTTTTTTTTACAGAAACTAAGTCTTAAATCTTAAAAGCTGTCTCTAAATTTCGTTAATTTATTTATTGTTTTTATAAGACTTTTGCTAACGTAATTTGTGCTTCATTTCAACGAGATTAAATATTTGTAATATGGTTAGATTCATTTATTTTTCTGTAGATGCTAAATGTAAAATAGAGGAAAATCAAGTTTGTTTTTATATCTTTTAAAGAAAATATTGCAAAATCAAAAAGAACTCAAAACATATTCTCATTCAATTCCATATAGACTCTCTCTAAATGAATATACATATTTTTTTGCCACTGATATTTACATGATAATTACTGGACATTCCATCAATCAATTAGCCTAAAATGATTGACTGAATGTAAAATTGTCTAAAATCAAATTGTTATGCTCAAAGCGATATCAATTTCTTACCCCGAGAGAAGAATCATTTATACTGACAATAATGCGGCCAGATGTCGAATACATTGGAGCAGAGAGCCAGGCCAGATTCCAGCTGTGAGTGAGTGTCTGCCACATCGTATATCTTGGGTATTTGCCGCATTGCGTATTGCGTATTTGCTGTCATTATCACGAGCATTTGCCCCTAGACACACATCATTAGGTGCACCATTAGGTGGGCAGCCCCTCGGCGGCCCCAAGTGGGTGCCGCACGTCACCTTTGTCGGCGTCAAGTGAGCCCCACGCGTGCAGCGACCCTTTTAACAAATTAGTGAGCAGAGCTGAGGAAAATTTGTTCACATTGCAGGCGTAGGGTGTCCGTGCGTCATAAATCATCTGGGCCAAAGAGAGTGCCACACGCTGCGCTTCGTGTTAATTAAATATTGACTATGTTTTGATAAGCCGTAACATTGCCGCATTTAATTTTCCCCGCGAGAGGAACGAAGAGGCACAACTAAATGAAATAAAATAAAATTTAAATGTTGCACGCGGCAGGATGCGCCACTCGGCGGCCGGATAATGAAAGCGTTTCCAAATGCGAAACGAATGCTGGGCCAGCTACTGTGGCGAGTGTGCGTTGTGCGTTGTGCCTTGGCCAGGATGCAGCCGCATGTGGTCCGCTGTGGAGGCACGTGTGGTTTTCCAGTTAACCGCGCTCCGCTCGCCACTGAGCCGCTTCCTGCTGCTGCCCGTTGCCGTCCGTTGTTGCTCTTGGTATTAAAACTAAACTGTTTCCACCTACCCGCAAAAAGGACGACAACTGGCGCAGTTTGACTTCTGCAAATACACAGACTGAGAGCATCTACCTCGCGCTCGTTGGCCAAATCGGCTGCAGCGTCTGCGCTGCGTGCTGCGTTTTTGGCCACCACCCGCGGCTTTTGTTGGCTTAGACGCAGCCCTCGCTCTGAGCGCTTCAGCGACTCCCTCTCATTGCTTACGCCGCCCACCCACTCTCGGCCGGACTCGGCTCTTATCAATCGCGGCCATCAGAGCGGGCATTGTTGCTGCTGCTGCTGCTGCTGCGGCTGCTGCTGATTCAACACTTCGGTAGCGCAATCTTCATTTCCGCCTTTGGCCTGGCTGCACATTTCTCTGGGCCAAGTGATTCATGCGCCACTTTGGCCAACTGCTGCAGCCACATCATAAAAACGTTAAATAGTCGTCAAGAGGCTTGCTCTTAGTTGCCTTACTAACTCTTGATTTGAGTCATCTCCGTGCGACTTTCTAAGCAGCGGCCTTCGCTTAAATCTCAACGGCTTGCGGCCGTGCAGCGACAATATTTGGCAACAGGTTAACAGGTTTCAATTGCCCAGCCTCAAGGTGCGACGGCGTCTCAGAGACTGCGACGGCGACGGCGACGACGACTCACACCTGAAGCGACGTCGTCTAACACTCATTAGATGTCATTTGCTGATAAACGCTTTCGAATGCCCTAACCCAAAAACGGGTAGCTGCATTGGTTGAAGTGGTTCAATTGGGATGCGTTGCTTAATAATTGATGGATGTGAAATAATTGAATTGCCAGAAATTGATAGACGTGTACTTCCCTCTCAATCAATTTACGTTTATCATAATTTGTAATGCCCATAAATAATTAAACAATATTATTCATATTCCTATATTACTCCTTTTAAATTCCATAGTCTTTTCAGTTTATGTTGCTAGTCAGCTAGTCAGAGATTTATGTAGTTAGTCAGCCTTTGAGTGCATCGTTTAGTTAGCATTTAGTTAGTTAATCAGTTAGCCAATCAATCATTTAATTAGTCAAACTATGTGCTGCGCAAAGAGTTAGTTATGGACTCAATTAAATGATCATCAATTAGTCGGTGACTCAATCAGGCAGTCGATTCATCAGGGAGTCAATCAGTCAGTAAGTCAATCAGTCAGTTGGGCAATCAGTTAGTCAGTTAGTTAATCAGTTAGGTAGTAATCAGTCAGTTTATTATCGGAAATCCAATCAATCACTTATCAGTCAGCAGCACCCTAGTTAGTCAATCATTTCATCAGTCAATCAGATACTTAGTCAGTCAATATTATGAATGCAGTCTTTATTTCAGTCAATCCATCACTTGGTTAATCACTCCATCTGCAAGAGAATCCGTAGCTTAAATAGATTTAATCAGTCAATCAATCAATGTAGATCAGGGAACTATAGAATCTAGAATATTTATATATCACAATTGTATTTAAATATACTTTTCGCACACATCTACTACATACTACTAATTTGCTTTCCTTTCATCCATTCGTAGAGCATTTGCTGTTCGCGATTGCCGCAAGGCTCATTAATTCCATTTAATTTATACGTAATATCCGACAGAGGCAAAGACGCGTCTGGATTGCCTGGCGGCCGTCAGGCATGGCATGCTGGCCCATGCTGGATGAGATACAATCTGGGCGACGTATTGGAATGCTCCACCTTGTTGTCAACACGTAGCATCGCATAATTTTACTTTTACTGTTAAGAGACGACGCATCTGTCCGCGCGGTCTGTCGTCATTGTTGGACTGGGAGCCGCTCCTGTGCCGCTGTGGGTTGCAATTAAAAAAGCTCAACTACTACCACAAAAAAAAATACTAAAAAAAAAACATTACAGCACAGAGAGTCAAAGCCCCAAACAGATGCCAGACACCAAGCAGTGGGCAACTGGCACCAGCTCCAGAGCTCGAGAGTGCGGCACGTACAACGTGCGGCTATTTGTCTGCTTTGTTGTTGTTGCTGCTGCTGCTGCTGTTGTTGCTGCTGTTGTTGTTGCTGGCATTGTGACTGGCCAAAGATTTGTGGGCCAAAGCCAAAAACAAAATAAAACACTGGCAGACAAACGGTTCGGCATGGCTCGGTACGGTCGGAACGGTGCTGCATGCCCGCTGCCTGTCGCTTTTAATCTAGCAAAGCAATCGTTGAATGCCACTAAACTTTTCACCACAACTTATATCAATTGTCGTCCAATGTACGACGTCAACGCGCCTCTGATATATTGGATCTAAAAGTGATCGTAATCGCAAAGCGGAGCAAGCCAGGACCAGACCAACTGTCTGAAACTCTGGCTCTGGCACCGTCTCAGTGCCACAGCCGCTCAGCCTCAGTCTCAGCTTCAGCTGCAGCTCCAGCTCCAGCTCCAATTCTGATTCTCGACTCTGCGTGTGTGTGTGTGTGTGCCAACAGTTAAGGGACCAATTTGTCCTCGACGGCGGCTATCACAAATTTCAACATGATCGCGACTGCATCGGGCTGCACCGTGGCATTCACATTACACTAGGCCAACCTTCATGGAAATAGACGGGGGAATTTTCCAAGGAATTTCAATGGCATTTTTATCGATTTTTAAAGAACTTATCAATAGAGCTCGCATGTCGTATGTCGACCTATGGCAATGAAAGGAATTTCCACATTTCTTTATTCTTGGAACATTTTTAATAGATTGAGCAGTAGTCAAACTGAATTAATAAATGCAATTATTATTAATTTTATTTTGTTAGAGGAAAACGATTGTAAAGTGAAAGGCAAACTTCCAAAATTATTAGTGCTCTACTTAATAATTAGCATTATCAGTGCTCTCTGTTAATAATGGCATAGATTAGATGTAGGGTTAAAAATGTAAGATAAAAGACATTTAACATTTTATTTATATCATATCATTGAGGGTTACCTAAAACGTAAACAAGAGAGATCAAATATAAAACGAACAACTGTAATTCACTTATTATGATTCCCAGCTTTTAAATCTATATAATAAACAATATAAATAATAATTAATATACATAATAATTAATATAAATATTTTATAAAATTAATTAAATAAATTAAGATGTACCTGCCTATATAAATATATGCATATATTTATGTAAAGTAGTATGAAACCAGTTTGGTTGATATCTAAATTAATATAACTCAAACATTATGACGTATTTATAAGAGCTTTTGTTATAATGCATTTCGAAAACATGAACTCCAAATCGAATTTACAATACAAATTTATGCACATATATTCTTTTTAAATTATGTTTATATTTAAGTTTCATTTTATTTTATTTTTTTTATTTTTGCCTTTTATCTTTTTGCAAATGGAGTTTGTTGTCGCATTCAGTTTTTATTTTCTCAACTTTAATGTGAAGATTGATTTTCATTAGGTTTATATATAACATTTAAATGTAACTTTTAGTCTAGTTTTCAGAGACAACTTAATTTATTTTTAGTGGTTCCCAAGCAACGTCTGATTAATTGCTATTTCATGCAGACATTGAACAGACTGATTAATGCCTTTTTATTATTATATTATATTTTTTTTATTGAAATAGTATATGTTTAAGATCGTCTACTTGTTTACCTTCTCACAAATGCATTTGTTTATCTTTTTATATGTTTACTTAAATATATAGATATATCGTATGCTTCGTACTATATGCAAAGCATGTCAATATGATCTCTGCTTATCTATCTATATATAATTCATAAGCTTTATCTGATTATCATATTATGTTCCCTGATTTAGACGCAGTGTAATTTTAGCTTGCCCAATGCTGTTGTGCAGTGTACCTCGACTCAGCTGTCCCTGACCCAGCTCTGCGCTAGCCCGCAGCTGGCCATCGCAGTCCCAGTCCCAGGCCCGCTGTCCGCTTGTCCGTCTGTCCGGTGGTTGCCTTCTGATCCGCCTTCCGAGTTTGCATTAATTTATGAAGTGATGATGACAAGTGGGATAACGGGGTCATTTCGCGCTTAATGTCGCCAACACGTAAAATGATTTGCATCGAAGCGAGCAGCAAGCCCCAAAGAGAGCCCCAATGCCCGATGTCCGATGTCCGATGTCCGATGCCCGATGCCCAATCCCGCGTAACTTTAGAGCCTGTCGCAAGGCTGACGTAGAGACTAGGGATTGTGCCGGGCCGCCGCCTGCTACCCAGCTGCAGAGATCCTCAGCGAGGACTTATCGCTGCCGCCCGATCATAACAACACATTTTAAAGGGCTTAAGAGGCGGCGGTCGACGAGGCGTCTTTGTTGCTCTCGCTGCTGTTGTTGTTGTTGTTGTTGTCGGTTGCAACCGAAGCTGACATAAGCGGACCGCAAACGTGACAGCTCACTTCATTCAGCTGACAGTTTGGGGGCTTTCTACTTATAGCCGGAGTTGTCTCTGGGCAATTGCTTCAATATTATTCCTAATTTGGCACTTAGCTGCGTGGATCGTGCTCTGCAATGGGATACACCGAATGGGCATCTTATTTATATACCTTCTTTTTGTTTTCTGTATCTCTGGACTGTTCTTCCTCTCTCGTTCATTTCGGTTTTTTGTCTTTTTGGTCAACTGTGGTCTGCCGGTCTTTGCGCCGTGTGCGTTGACATAAATCAAGCGACTTCCAACTTTTATCACGATCTCCTAAATAAGGCGATGCGGCTCTGCAATCCGCTTCATACATTACACGCCGCCGTCGCAATCGCTAAGTAAGCTATCATCAGGCTACGTTCCCAACCAGGCGATTCGCTCTGTCACTGTGGGCCAGCCAGTGTCAACCAGAGGTCCACTCGGATCTGGTCTGGTCAGCCCGGTCAGCAGCAGATCCTCTCATCTCTCTGTCGCTGCTGCTGCTGCCGTTGCTGCCTCGTAAAATGCGTGTGCGCTCCGCGCGCGCCTCTTAATGACAGCTTGAAGCTGCGGTCAGCTCTGCAGTTGCCTTACCTTTGCCCTAGCAGAGGATCGTATAGCTATCCCAGCATGTTTGCCACCGCCACCAAGTGGAGGGGCTAGAATGTGGGTAACTTTTGGCAGAGAAGTAGATCTGATATATTTGTATAATAATTAAACATTGATACATTGATAGAAAGTTAGTTATCATATTGGAAGACGTTAATTGTATGTATTTAAATTTCTCTTTCAGCAGGCTGTCATATATGCTATTAGAGAAATGGAACTATCGCCATCACACCTGACTTACTGTCTGCAATATATTTGAAGCTTAAGTCTAACTAGTGCATACCTTACATATAAAGCTATATCAGTTTTGACGTTAATACATATACGTAATATAATAATTAATAAATTGAGCATATAAATATTTGCTTATAAATATTTTTTAAATATATGAAATACATTTTTTTAAACGTATTAATAAATATGAAAAATAATATATATCTATAATAAGAAAAATATTGTATTTTTACATAATATTTAAATTTTAGTAAATACTAATTATTTAATTATATAATAATTGTATATGTATATTTTCTTTTATTATTCTTATTTGCATACAAAATATAATATTTTTGGTTTGAAATATTTTTAAAAGAATTTGTCTTTTGTTTAGAAAATTAAAAATAGTTTTGAAAGTTTAAATTGTTGAAATATTTACAATTAATATATTTTATATTATTTTATTTTAGATAATATTTGTAAGTTTTCAAAATTAATGTCTGTAAAATTTTAGTATTTTATATATATTAAATAACATTAGATACATTTGTCTTTCCGATTTTTTTCATTATTAATGCACCTGATTGACATCTAATACCTTAATATAAAAGAAGAAATTGTGCAATTGTTTTCCTCTTAGCTCTGTTCGCCCTTCCATGAAGTGTATTTGTTGTCTCGTAGTGTGAAAATGGGAGTTTTCTGGCTTGTTTTCCGCTGCTTGCCAGCCGCTGAGGTGAATTGTTCAGTGAGTTTTAGCAAATGCGATTAAAATGTCACAGAGAGAGAGAGAGAGCGAGAGAGAGAGCGGGATAGACTTTGGTGACGGCTGCGTGTGAAGCAAATGTGGCACAAATGTTGTTGGCCGTCTGTCAACTGGCCGTGAAGGCGCAGACTCTAGGCATGTTAGCCAATGGGCCCCTCCCCCTCGCGACACACCCCGATACACCGCTCCAGCGACTTACCCCGCTGAACAGTGTAAATTGTAAATGTCTGGGGCGGCGGCAAGCCTTGCATGTTGCGCCGTGCACGAGGACCAGAGGCTCAGCCAGAGGCTCTTTGCATAATGATGACATTCCGCTGCGTATTTGATTAAGAATTTTGACAGGCGACATAGTGTCGCTTTGATGGCCACCCAGGCCAGCCATATCCAATGTCAGAGTCCCGATCCCCAGCGTCCAGCGAGTCGTCTTCTCTTGTCGTTTTAATCAACAGCGCTGATCAATAACAATCAACATGTTTGCTGATAATTTCGCCCAGACAGCAGACCCGCAGCTCCTGCACCCGCTCCTGCTTCCCCACTGCCTCGCACTCTCGTTTGTAGGTGGCGTTTCTGTCTCTCTGTCTTCTTCTTCTTTGTCTTTTTTTTTTTTTTGAGTCACTTTGCGGTGCATTCTTTTTAATGGTTTGATTGATGGCTGGCAGCTCTGCTGATCGGGCTGCCTTGAATTTGTCAGCAAATTTGTCAGCCACAGGGGGACGTCAAGCAAAAGTTTGACACAGCGCTAACTGGTTTTCCGGTTATTTAGGGAACCGCGCATAAACTGGGGTTTTTTCTTGTATGTATGTATATATTTTTTTAAAGGCTTACTGAATCACTGGCCAAAGCATTTTCGCGGAATGCGGCGAAAGTGAGTGGATGACGACCCGGCGCAGCCACGTGGAAAGTTGTTCCAACTCTCTGGGAAATTCGCCACATAGAACTGAGCTGGAAGATGATTCAAGGAATGCACAGAAAAACATTGTAAGCTACTGCATTAGTATATTAAAGTTAATTAGCTATAGTATGATTTCATAATAACCATAACAATATGAATGCCATGCTAAATACAGTTTTCTAAGTCAAGCAAGCTTTCGAATACCTTACCGAAAAGCAAAGCTTGTTCCATTTATGCGATAAGTAAAGTCTTACACCCGGAAGGATGTGGAAAAGGAATGGAAATTGAAAACTGCGATATGTAAGCAAGCCACATTAAATGCATGTGTATTTTGATAATATTTGAATTTTAAATATCTTCTACATGGAGTAAAGAAGTCAAGTTTGAAGCTCTAGTTAAAAGGAAGGACTAGGAAACCCACAGCCATAAATTCATGTATATATATCTACATTATATCTATCATGAATTTGTAATAGTAAGTAGTAAATACCTCAAAAAATGTCTTAATCTATACTTCAAATATATTTATATATATATAATATTTCATACTTATTGATTAGTTTCAGCTACGCATAATTATTAAAAGTATATATTTTTATTTTGAACGGGCTAATAAGCAAAACACTATGTGCTATAAACTTTACATTATTAGCGATCTGCAGCTTGGAAAAATCAATCAAAATTCAATTGGGAAAATGAAGTGTTTAGCTCTAACTCTTCTTAGCCACGCGTGTTTCTTAGTTGCGAATGCTGAAATGGATAGTAAGTATGCTAATCAAATGTTTTGATTGAGTATCTGAGGTCAAGTTTTTTCAGAACGCTGTTTAATAGCACCGAAAAAAAATGAGGATTCGCGCAGCGGCAATACAATAAAGCGATGGTATTTCGATATTGAAAAGGATGCGTGCTATCCGTTCGATTGGCCTAAAGAAAACTTATCGCAAGGCCTCGAAAATCGTTTTCTAAAAAAGTCTGACTGCTTGCAATCATGCAGATACTAGTGAAAATTGTTATTATAATATACAATTTGTATTAAACATATAAATATGTATATTAATTATAATTTGTGCCCTGAATTCCAGACGAATCATTTGCGTCAGCGTAAAATATAAAAAAATAGCGTATGATTAAATGAAATGCAGTAAATGAGAAATGAAAGTGAAATCTAAAAAAAAAAAAAACTCTAAAAAATCAATCAAAAATATTGATATATGCAAATATTTTCTCCTTGAAATTTACAATAGAACTGCCATCGTAATATTATATTTTATTCTTTTGCGGATCTTTGATAATAGTCTAAACTAATTTGTCTGCCCAGCAGTTGAAGCCGAATTGAAGCAGTTGCTAATGATTGGCTTATTATAGGCAGGTTTGCGACCACACATTATACTAACCACAGCCTTAGATCGGAGTCGAGCTGAACTACGCCCACAACAGATCAGGGGAGATCGGAGCGGATCATGAGAGATCACTAGAGATCATGTCGCTGGAGCATTGCCAAATCTGGACAAGGCCAAAGATAATTTGCAACAATTTGCGTCGCCCCAAAAGAAGTCGAGCAGCGCACAAAAGGCGAACGCAAAATGTTGTTTAATAATTTAATTTGCCACAATTTAGCAGCGTTTATCAAAATCAAGAGCCATATAGAAAGTCTGGGGAACTGACTGTCTATGGAGGTTGGGCAAATATGTGCTATGACGATGACGAGTCAGAAAACTGAAACTGAAAACAAAATGCGATGGGATTGAAAAGTCGGATTACCGCGCAGATAAACGGCTACCTAAGTGAACGGCATGCAGGAACGTGATCAGCCCAATTTTAACGCCCATCCAAAATCGACGATGCTACCAGAAAGACGCACAGAATGCGAGAGTGAGAGAGTGAATGAGAGGGGCAGGGTAAGCGGTATCCAAGTCGAACCATTTCTACGAAATGTGGTGGGCGCAGAGTCCGTCATTTGGTCAGCGAGCGAGTGCAGCCTATTATTAAATTGTCAAAAGGTCGAGAAATATTGTATGTATACGCAGTAAGCAGTCTCTGTCTGTGTGTGCGTGTGTGTGTGTGTAGTCTCAGCGATTTGTGAACCCTTGCCAGGGTCAGCTCGGGCACTGGCAACGTCTGCCATAACCAACTGGAACGGCAACTCCACCTCCTCCAACGTTCGCTCGTCTACGACGACGCGCGTATCAGAAGCAAATCGAGCTAATTGGGGCAGCGGGGCAACGGTTACGTGCTGCAAGGGGCGTTTGGGGGGGGCGTGGGGCGGGGGCGCTGCACATTAAGACAATATGGTCTGGCTGCGATCCTGCCTGCCTGCCTACAACATTTTGTTTATTTTGTGTTTTAGGCCGTGTGAATTTTCAAAGGCTCAGGGCTAAGAAAACAAAAAAAAAAACAAGCAACTGTCGAAATTCCAAGAGGGGTCCAGCGCCTGGCCTCGCTCTAGGGTTTAGCCAGAGCCAGAGCCATCTCGCGCTCTCGATTAGCGTCGTCTGCTGCCGCTTCTGCCGTTGCCGTTGCCGTTGCCGCGGCCGCCGCCGCTGAGCAAATGGTGGGCGTATCGCGGCATTTATTACAGCCAATGTTACAATTTGTGGCTTTCGGATTTATGCGTTTATTCAGGCAGCGCCCCGAAATGCCAGACGGCTTATGACTGGCCAGCGGTCAGAGGAGTCGGCAGTAGTCTGTTCTACCGACTAACCGTTCGCCAAGCTACCGAAAGCTGCCCAGACGCTGACTCGACTTCTGCTGCTGCCGCTGCTGCTGCTGCTGCCTGCCGTCTGATTGATTTCTGGGAATCGGACGCACAGCTCCGCACAGTGCCACACAGCCAAATATTTAGAGTTTGTTCACAACAAAGTTATGATTAAATGTGTGTTCGGGTGGATCAACAACAGCAACAGCAACAACAACAACAACAACAACAACAACAACCATCATAAAGAACAATACTGTTGAGCTATGCGCGGTGGCAAGTGTTATCATTATTGTGGTCAGCTCTATTATTAATTAGCAGCCAACTGGGAATTCGTTTCACTGGATCTCTAGCAATGCTCGGCGTGAGTAATGGGTGGGAACTTGATGGCTTTGAATCGATTCCTAAGTACCAACTACTCCGAATGGCTAGAGCTGGAGCTGGCCCGATGGGCAATGCTCACATCAGTTGAGATGTGTTTATAAGAGCACATATGTACATATGTACATACTTATTTGAGTAGCTGTAACGATAATATAATAGCGGGTGCTTTGCTGTTGTCTGCCTCTAATAGAAACTATGGGAAAGGGGAAGTCTGGTTCTGGTTGGTGCAATGCCACATTAAGACTGAAGATGGAGCAGCTGAGTGCTAGAACGGTATTACTCTTGAGCGCCCCGATGAATGACGAAATTCCAGCATAAGTTTGCCTCATTGGCATGGATCTTAGGACATACTTTTCCATGGCTGAATTTGTAGTTGCGAGAGTATTGATTGTATGAGCTTGGCCGTGACTGTTTCCCCCTTGTCGACTATATGCCAAAGACAATCAGTATTAGAAATACAATACTTATTCATTCATATTCATTAGCTCATCAATTATTACAATATATATACAATATTATGACAAGCATAGATAATATTCTCAGAGAGATTACGCTTACATACATGTATATACCAGAAGCTATTAGTCGAATATAGCGGTAAATTAGTTGAATATGGGGTAGCAATTACTATCGAACATTTCTATTTTCATTTCACTTTAATCAATATAATCCAACGTCTATCAATGCCGCTTGTTATCAATTTAATCATTTGCCACTTATCAATCAATTTCCCGTGTGGCATTAGCTCTAATGAGTTTTTCATATAACAATTCTCTTTTATCTAGATTAAACATTGCTTATCCATGGTTGACAGTAATATTTCGGTATCGCTGTGATAATCGCCGCAGGAACAAAGCTGAAGCTGAGTCCAATTTCAGCTAATATTTATCTTTCATTCGCCTTTCTCCTCTAACAACGGATTTGACCCATTTCGATTAGTCATGCTGCTTTATGAAAATTTCCATAATTAAATGGACAAATCAATGTGGCTAATTAGGCTGACAGGCGGTTAGGCGGGCCCAGCCCCAAGTTCCCAGGCAGACGGTAGCCGATGTCGGGCTGGATGATCTGATAATGCTTCAAAGGCTGCAATTAAAATGCGATCAGCAGGCGATAACAAGCTGCGATCCGAATGCTGACTAAGTAGCCAGCTGACTAACTAGAAATTAACATAAACTCCGGCTCCAGAGTTTACGAGCTCAAATTGACACACATTTCATAGAGAGAGAGAGAGAGACAGAGATGGGGAGACAGTGCGATGAGATTGCATATGGTGAGGCGTTCAGGTCTAATCGATTATAAATGTGCCTACCTATGTGCGATTAAAATAAATTGCAAAAGCCCAGCTCTGCGCTGCGCTTAAGTTTCATAATTAATTCAACAGATCCAACAACAACATTGACCACAAGAGCTGCCCCGGGTCTACATTGTGATTCACTAACCGGCCCCCAGTTTGCTCCCGCTGCCCGTTAACCAGACGCTTCGCCTGCTTGTCAACTCTTGTCGCCCATATAAAAAAGAAAACAAGTATAAACATTGTAGGCCCCAATAACCGACTGTCCAATACTCGTTCGGGAATACATATTAGGATTAATGGGATCTCAAGGGTCTGTTATAAGACTCTTTCTTTCAAATCGAGAGAGATTTGAGAGTTCGAGTTTCCATTGGCTTTATTTGATTTGTATAATTTTTACTCCAATTTTTATATAGAGGCCTTAATTTAAACTACTTTTTCAAGTCCAACATCCTACTTAATTTAATTTTTATTCAAATTTTACAAACAAACTTTGCTGAAATGCATTATCCACAGCAAATATACTCTTCTCACTTAGCGAGCGAGCATGAAGAGTTAGCTGCTCTGGCTTGCTTTTATTGTGTCAAACTCGTATCACTTTCCGGATATACATACATATGCATAGGCAACGCTACGAGAACATAAACCTTATCTAAGCCAAATATACTCGCCTCAGCTCACTCCGAACGGGCATAACGAGGCAGCAACTGTGGCTCGTTTCATAAACTCTTGTCAAGCTATCGCCAGCTGCTCGTCCACAGCCACAGCCAGAGCCACATCCATATCCACAGCCATATGCACGTCCAGTTCGTTGTCGTAAAGTCGCTGGCAACACCTAGAAAGCAAGCAGCTCGCTGCTTATGAGTGTATTTTCGAAAAGGTGTCAGGAAACAACTTGTCGGAATGCATCTAACAAGGAATTCGATTTTGCCAGGCGTTCCAGTTGCTCTGTTCGGTTGGTCACTCTGTCGGTCAGTCGCCGTCGTCGTCGTCGCCGTCGTCGTCGTCGCCGTCGTCGTCGTGGTCGTCCGCCTCTCTGTCCATCCGGCCGTCGGGCTAATGGCACGTTGCATGTTTTACCACGCTTGATGACATGAATGGGCGCGGGCCCCAGACAACAGTCCACACAATCCCCACAATCCAGACATGCAGCTCCATTTTGCTTCCCTGTTGGCCCGCTCTCGCTCTCGCTCTCGATCTCGTTCTCTCTGCCTGTTACTCTCTCACATACTCTCCTTTAAATTGTTCGGTTACTTAGTACGTTTATCCCTTCATTCATTGTCCTACATTATTTATTTTGAATTAACTAATTGATTGAGTATTTGGTATTTAAAATTAATTGTAGTAGAGATTATAAAATTTATATATATATATATATTTTTTTTTTTTAATTTTGACATCTTTCTTGAAAATATTTGTTTAATTAAATATTAAAAAATGCAAAGTATATAATAATCAAATATACAAAAATTTTTCAATTTAACTAAATTCTTGTTATCCAAAATATGATAAAAAAAAAAAAAAAAACATTTGAATATATATTTAACTTTTTCATTGATATTTGCCCTATATAAAATATGGAAATTTAATCCAAGGTCTTTTCAGATGAACTTTTATATATATATATATATATATATATATATATATATATATATCTTTTAACTATATATATTTTAAATATGCAAACATATTCTTAGAATTTTCTTTGTTAAATACTACTAAAGTGTAACGTATTACATTAGTTACTCTAGCCGAACCATTTGCGTTCATCAATTCTTTAACAAAGTGCGTGAGACAACAGAGACGCACAATGCGTGTGAGAGACAAAGAGAGAGAACAAGAGTGTGAGCGAGATAGCTTATTGTTGATAGCAACACAAAATGATTGAATCAATGTAGCAGAAAGCTTTTGCACACAAGCACACACACACACATACACATACACACAATTTTTTGCATATTCACTAAAGGCCAAAAGGAGGTATGTCGAATGAAAGAATCTGAAATTTTTGGAATTTTTGTTAATTTGTAGGACGACATTTTGGCTGCCCCTGTTGTCTTCGATGTTGATGAAGGTGATCGGTTCTTGAGCTCGTCGAACTGCGCTGCAAAAGATCAAAATGGTAACGTATTAGATTAGAGTTTGCTGTTTAGGATTTGGCTGCTTAAGAGATAAACAAAATATGTATAAACAATTTTTTCAGTTGAGCACGAATCCCATAAGTAAAAGAATTAATTCAGAAAATAATCAATTAATTAATATATATTATATGGAATAAATTAAGGAATTAAGGAATTTGTATACATAAAAAGTATTCCTCATTAATTAGGGAGAAAGAGGTAAGCAAGTAAAAACAGTATCAAATTATTTAAAAAATAGTTTCGAAAATTCCATAGTTAGAAAATGACTCAGAAGTGCAAATAGTCAACGGACTACTGCAGTATCTATAAATAAAAAGCCTTTAGAATTATTCCAGTGAATTCATTCGCTACGAATTTCCTTTCCTTGTAAACCTCCTATTATTTGGCACATTATAACCTATTTCAATGATTTCATAGTTTATTTTAAGCTTCTAGAGTTTTACCCCCATGCATTAATATCTTTATTGCATTTGTATGCGTGTAGCCCCATATATCGATCACAATGATCACTTTGGAGGCACAATTCCAGTGTGGAGCTTCATTCAAGCATTTACTTTGTTTCACTTCTGTTGAGATTGTTTGTTTTTCTTTTCTTTTCTGTTGTTGTTGCTGTTTTTCTGCTTTTTGATCGTTTTACAGCTTGCAAAGTTGTCACCACTTTCCTGGGCAATTTGTACGCATTTTCAATGGTGGCGGCATATCGAAACTTGTGTATCTCAGCGAACAACAACAACAACAACAACACCAGCAGCAACAACAACGAGGACGGGTAACAACAACATCTCGTAGGTGTTTATAATGTACACTTTCTTGTTGTTGGCGATCGATCGAATCGCATCGCATCGCATCGCATCGTATTGGATTGGATCGGATCGGTTCGCAACCGGAGTCGAGTGAGCCGCGCGAGTGTGGAGCGCATTTTCGCAGTTTACTTTTTGGACATTAAAACATCCGTTTACATAGTATTCCCATTAGCAGTTGCTCTTGTCTCGACTTTTGCGACGCCTTGTCTCTCCACCATGTTGTCGCTGCTGCTGTTGTTGTTGTTGTTGTTGTCTTTGTCATCTTGGCTGAGCGCGTTGTTCGATCCTCGATTCGCCTTGTCTCGGACACGCGACAATCTTTCGATTTTTTTCCCCCCTTTTTTTGGCTTTGTGGCTATGGCAACGATTCGTTCTTCGCGCGCGATTTCAGCTCCAGTTGAAACAAAAGCAAAATTAAATTGTTATGAACACAAGTTTTCGATATAAGTTATGCGGCTGCCCCTACTTAACACATATTTATGGCGCGTGCAGCGGTAGCGCAGATTCTTCAGATACTCTCCATTCGGCGTGCCCTGGCCAGTTCCCCAAAACGTTGTAAATTACGGGGTTTATGGGCGTTGAGTCAGCGCTTGGAATGCGAGCAGTCATCGAGCAGCCACCTTCACACATCTCGCCAAATGGCCGCTTGGCCAATTTAATGGGGGTTAACAATACCAACGTGTGGCGCCCTCTGGCGTTGCGAACCCACTCATCTCATCGCTGAAATGCAGTTAAATACGCTTTGTGAATACGCTCTTTTACGTTTCCATTTCATTTCATTGTCTGTCAAAGCGACAAATTAGCAGAGAGTAAAGGGTAGAAGGCAGTCTGATGACGGTATATTGAAGCATGTGAAATAATGAATGATATAGACTACATATATGCGTTATTCAATATTAGAATTAGAGCTGCTCTTGCAGTTAGTTTCTTTTATAAACACAAATGGTATTGGTATTATACTTGTACATACTTTACCATAACATGTATATAACTACATTCAAGGAAGCCAATATACCCCTTAATTGCCAACAGGTGCGGGTATATGCCCGCTGGCCATATCATTTATTTAAGCGCCTTCCATATGCGAACCAGACTTAATTAAATATCAGTGACATTTATCGAGTCTCGTGTAGCTGTGGCACGCCACTTTAACGATAAAAGTGGGTGCATATAAAAAGCACAGCTACAGCCAGAGCCACAGCCAGAGCCACAAGCATAAACCGACACGAACCCCACAAAAAAAAAATACACGAACTCAAACTCGAATCAGAATCAAATACCGCAGCTCTGTCAAATATAAATCACCGAAAGCTCGCGTTCCCTAGCCCAGGCAGGCATCAGTGGCCCATCTCGTTTCAGCTGACTCCAGCTCATGCCGTCTCGCTCCCTCAGCCGGCGACGGGCAGAGACTCGCGTCTGGGGCAGCCAATAAAAAGCCAAATTGGCGGCTGTGCAGGAATGTTTAATGATGTATAAAGCATGTTAGAGTTTATCTTTATGGTGGCGTTCCTTTTGCCAAAAACCCACAACCACAACAACAACAGCAGCAACAACAACAACAAGTCAAATTATTTTCAAAATTTGTCTCCATGCAGTGCGTTTTGAATTTATGGCGCTCGATGCTATCAAAAAAATACAAAAAGAGAGCCAAAAATTAAACAAAATTTATAAAATAAAATAATAATTATCGCTGCGTTCCCCTCTGCGCTGCTCTGACCTGTCTCTGCTATCCACTCGCTGCTGCTGCTGCTGCTGCTGCAATTGGGCCTGGCTAATCAAGTGGCCCATTATCGGACAGGGAATGTCAAAGTCATCGTTGTGTGACGTTTTATCGATCTGCCGACTGTGCCGACTGTCGAGAGCTGAATTGCGCCGCCCGCCTTATCGCCGATTCGGCACGGCCTGTGCCCTGATCTATATCAAATCTAAATTTCTCAGTTCATTATCGGTTTGCTGGCACTCCAACTACGTAAAACGGAATTTCCCCCGCACTTAGTATTTGGATAAGGTATATATATAATTAGTTTTCTCTGATATTGGCATACGTTTCAACTGCTGCCATCGAAAATTTCAACAATTTATATTTATACCCAATTATACAAAGTGTTAAAGAAATTAAGAATATTATATATTTATTTCTATAATATCAAATTAAATGTAAATAAATAAATTTTAAATTAAATGTAAATTTAAATGTAAATCAATAAATAATTTTTTATCTATATAGAGATTACGGCGAACGAAATAAATTCTCGCAATAAATATTGTTGTATTGAAAATAGGTCTGACTAATTATTTCTATTATTTGCGCATATATCGCAAATATTTTATGATTCTTTTGAAGACTAATAGATTTTTGCAACTTAATGACGCAAAATTATTATTATGACCGATAACTGAGCCGATACTGAGGAATGCGTTGGGGCTGGCCAGCTACGGCTAATTTCAATTTAATGGCGAAACACGTGCGAGACTAGGTCTAGGTTAGATAAACAAAGTGGATGGAAAGGTAAGATAAGGTTTCTTTCTCTATACAGAAAATGAAGCGGGTTAGAGTAAAGAGTGAAAGGTTTAATAAATAATGAAACAAGAAATACTATAACAGTAATGTTTTGAGATCTACAAATAGTTAGCATAGGTAAATTGCTATAGAGGAAAAGTTAATGGTCTCTGTCTTTTGTCCTCTCTTGTCCTCCATCTATTTCTCCCGCTCTCTTACTCTCTAAATCACTTCCTCTCTCTCTAATCCTCAGAATCTCTCTCTGTCTGCCCCCTCACTCATCTACATTTCTATATTTGCCTGTCTTTCCATTTCTCTGTGTCTTTTCCTTTCCACCTCTTTGTCTCTCTCCTTGTCTTTCGCGAATCTCTCCCTCTCTATCTATTCTGATCGATGGCCAACACTTTCTCTGCCAACACCCACAACATCAGCTCTAGCCATACGCAATCTATAATTTGGCATAGTTTCTGTTATTCTCTGCAGCTGTTGTTGCGCCACTCAAAATACATACATACATACGAATATCTAGACATGTATGTGTGTGTATAGTTGTGGGCACGCACGCATTGCCATCGATCCGCTGAGCTTCATCATGTCGCATAAATAATAATCAAAAGTAACAATTTCTATAACGCCGCTGAGCCACCCACACAGAGCGAGTGCCAGAGACGCGGACCCGCATGTTAGGCAAGAGACCAAAGCAATCTCTGCCCGTGTAAGTGTATGCATACATGCATATACATATATTTATGGACATGGGTGTGTGTCGCTGTCGATGTGGTTGTGGATGTACAACAAAGTAGCCGGCCGGCCACTTGAGTAACAGTCGAAATTTATGGCGCAAAGTACAGTGCCCGATTGTCACCCAGGGATGGCCGAAGGCTGCAGGGCGGAGGGCGGAGGGCGGCCGGGGGTGTGGCAACCAGTTTGAATAATGCTCAGTTGGGGCAGTTGGAGCAGTTGGAGCAGTTGGGCAGTTGGAGCTGGGACTCTGTGCAGATTAGTCACATGTCAGTTTCAATTATCGTCGAGTCAATTTGTTGAAAGGCCACAGCATATGCAGCCAGCCAGGCAGCGAGCCAAAGTCTTTGCACCCATTCGGCTGTGAGCAGCGTAGAGTCAATCGATACCGCGCGATTCGCGATTCGCGATTCCAATCCGGGCGATTTTCGCTTGAAATATTCCAACAGCGTTGCCGCCGTCACCGCCACAGGGGGAACTGGGGGAAACGGGGGGGAATGGAACTGTGGCCGTGGTCATTGCTGATGCTCTGGCCAGGAGCCACCAAGCGCGTCTGATTATCGGCAGGACAACAACAACCACAGCAGGCGCATCGTTGGCATAGGGCATAACTCAGATGCTCTGCTATGATAATTTCCAATAAGAGAGCCTGAGCCACAGTCAGAGCAAGAGAGAGAGAGAGAGAGAGAGAAAGGGCGAATGGAGTCGAGAAATTGATGATGCTGAGTATGTTTGGAGTCAGCTTGTTTACACAATTCAGCGCACATTGAGGTCGTGTTCGGTGCGGTGTCGTGTAGCTCTTGGCCCGGCCAGGAATTCGTTTGTTGGCAGTGCCATCAAAGAGGCGCCGAACTGTATATCAAGATCAAGATTGAAATCGTTGCGATGTGTCGCATCGGCTCGCCAAAGATTCTTCAGCTAGACAAATGCCAGATCAATAGATACAACAACAGCAGCAGGAGCAGCAGGAGCAGCAGAAGCAACGGCAGCCACCACACGATCATGATCATGATCATCATCATCATCATTATCATTAGCATTAGCCATAACATTATCAGCGTCACCCAGTTCACGTACGCGCTCTGCTCGCTCACGTACAAGCGCTATTTGTTCTGCTGACAAATTGGTATCTGTATCCGTAAGATACAGGCTGCGACTGCGACTGCGACTGTTGCTTTGCCTGATCTGGCCAAAAGCGTGTCAACACATTGTGAGCCAGAGTGTGAGCCGGCTCATTTGTCAGCTGCCGAAGCTTTGCTTTGTTTGCCTTAGCCTTTGCCTTTGCCTTTTGAATGCTCGGCCATTTGTCTTAATGGCTCAATGCAATCGCCGAGTTTCCCAGTTTCCCAGCTTCGCAGCTTCTCAGCCTTTTAGTTTTTTTTTTTTTCTCTTTTTCCCCCTGGTTTTTGTCAACTGCAGTCCCACGCAACAGGCCCAGCTGACATTGGCCCTGACTCCGTCGGGGACTTTGTCACCTTTATTCAGTCAGCCAGTCGCATTGTTGTTTCGGGTTCCACTGCACCGCTAATGCGAAATATCAATTTGTACTTCACGACAATGTCGCTGCTTGTGAAGCTTATTGAAATTCGAATAGATCGTAGTTCCGGTGATTTTTCTTCGTCTTCTACTCCTTCATCTGTTTCTACCATGTTTTTGTTGTGGTTTCTGTGCTTTGTGAGAATTGCGGTTGAGATCGCGGAAGCGGATATTGGCTAATGATGAGGGCTATGACTAATGATCGTGCTGATCGATATCTGAACTGAATTTAACAATGCCAATGAGTATGTGTGAAGTAATTATAAAAACTGTCTCACGTGTCTGGAGGTATGCAGATTATTTCTAAATAAGATCTTCTTAGCAAATGTGGTCCATTTTATGTATATATGATATACATACGCATTATAGATCTGTCACCTTCCAATCGCTTAGATTGTGTGTCTCACGTAAAGTCTTCTACTTCGATGTGTTGTTCCACAAAATGTACAGCTAAGAGAATCGCACAATGGTATTACGAACTGGTTGGTAAATGTGCTACAAGCTCGAACTCTTTGCAACAGAGGAAGACTGCAGCAAAATGGCTAGGTAATATAAATAAATATAAAATAATATGAAATATTATTTTGCAGAATCATTACAGAATTGCAGAATTGGTGATCAAGCTTCTCGAAATTCTCTTTAGCTTCTGAGATCACGAATGTCAGCTATAAACATAGACGAGTAGACGCTGCAAGTCTCTTTCTTCTTAAAACTTCGTGTTTTATACCCATAGGTACTTCTGGTGGCACTTTATCCTCTCTTTTCATGCTGAAGATTAACAAAGCAAACAAATACATAAAAAAAAACGTAATCAGAGTGAACTGGAACAACAACGAAATTACTAATTTCTTCACACAATTCATGCATAAAAATAATTCCCAATTAGCTGCGGACCCGAAAGGTAAACAGGCAGGCGGCGCCTTGTGGATTGCGGCGTTAAAATGCCGCAGTGGTAAAACGAAAAAAAAGTGTATAAAATAATAATCGTAAAAAGGCAGGATGAGAGAGAGAGAGAGAGGAGAGGGAGATCGGAGATCGGAGATGTATAAACTCAAGATCCCAAATCCAAAACCAAAACCAAATCCCACTGTGGGCAGTTGTTGTGCGAGTGCGACATGATGTTGATATGTTAACAAGACACCCGAGAGTGCCAAGTGGTGTGTGAGCTAAGCTCCATGCCCCGCGACGATCGTCAACAGTCCAAGCTGGCGTCACAGTTGGCATCACATGTATATGAATACATATATATACACACTTATATAGTCATATACATATGTATATGCCTTAATCCGGTAGCGCTGTTTGGAATATGTGAATGGATGTTTGTTTTTGCAAATGCGCCAAGGATAACAAGCCTCATCCAACTGCCAAGTGTGACTGTGTAGTGCCAGACCCGTCATCTTTTAATTTCCACACACACACACACATACTCTATGGTTCTGTGTGTGTGTGTGTGCGGAACCCACACAAGACAAAAATGTTATGACCTCAAGTTTTGGTTTCTAAAAATGCGCTTTGATTTATTTTTATTGATGAGCATATAAAAGCTGGCTGGCCAGCCGATTGGGGCTATGGGGCACAGTAGTAGTCGCCCCGGCCTGGTAGTAGTCATCGCACACCAGCGGGGGGGAGGTCCCACAGTTCCCAAGACTTAGCCGTAGCCATGGCAATCGCATCGCATCGCATCGCAGCATTTCACGCTGTGTGAACGACATTTTCGTATGTGCGTATATGGGGGCTGTTCGTTAAGGATTCCCTCCTACATTTCATAATTCACGGAATATTATATACCAGCTGCCGAACAATGCCGTTTGGCCCTTGGCCTGTCATTTGCCTGCCTCACAAAATATATTCTCATTAAAATTGTGCTTTTTGGTGCTTCTTGTCGTCAACGGGCAGCCGCAGTCGCCGTGGACACCTTGGGCTCTGGGGCGCCCCGAATTCACGACTATCCGCCACTCAGACCGAGTCGGACCGGGTCGGACAGTTAGCCACGCCCACCCCCCGTGGTTTTGCTTCCGTTGGAGACGCCACTGTGGCGTGTTTTGTGGCCCCCATTCCGGCGACTCGGTGGAAATCTGAAATCAAAGCTTAACGCTGTTTATGTGCAAATGTCGAAACAAAGATATTTCTTTAAATTGATAAAGATTAACCATAAACAATGAGGCATGCAACAGAGCTTCGAGCGCCCAGCGGCAGCAAGTGGCTGTCTGCGGGGCGCATAGCCAATGGTCAAGCTTGAAACTTTGCTGCCAACTTTCAGAAATATACATAAATGTATAGTATATATATATATGAGTATATACATGTGCATATTATGAAATTGGAATCGAATACCTTTATTTCAGACAACATAGTGACAATGGATCGTATGAGTCGGCTATGACAGCATTAAATGGCATGTGGTATATCCTTATAAATTATTTATATGCTTTAAGGTATTGCATTTGTCCTATTTTAAATGAAACCAAATGTCAAATTTGAATGGAATTAAAAAATTATATGAATTAAATGAATTTTGTAAATACTCTTTGATAAATTAAATATGTAAGAATTTTAATCAATTTTATAATACTGTCAACTATTATAATACTATCAAATGTTTTAATAATGTATAGAAAAAAAATTATTTTTTTTTTTTTTTTTTAAATTTTAAATCATAATGATGAAAATATTAAAGTATACTTTATATATATTAAATGAAATTTTAAAATATATATACATATATTTTTTTTTAATATATAAATAATGTACAACTAATAACTTTTATTTATATTTTAAAAATACTTACAATATATTAATGAATATTTTAAATATACAAAGTATATTCTTCATTTAAAAACTTTTACGTATATTTTTAAAATGTGGAAAATTATAAAATGATTTTTATATATAGAATTTATATATTTACATATGTGAATATTGCAATACTTTAAAATATTTAATTATATGCACAAATACAAGTTTTTCAAACATTACAATATAATTGACTTTAATTTCAATGAAAACAGTTTATGTTAAAATATAATTATTGCATGTTTCGGATCAACTTCTAACAGAATATATTACTCAAATATATATTACTTATATACCTTAATAATTGATTTCGTCATGGATAATTCTTAATGTTGATGATATCTTATTAAACTAAATACATATGCATCTGGCCATCAATAGCTAAGTTTTTCAAGATTTATGAAATCTTTGCAAATATATTTCTTAGTTTCTCTATAAAATATATTTTGCACCTGTACTATGCACATTTTGTCGATTCAAAGAACTCGACTTTCATTCATTGGACTCACACGAGAGCTCCATCTCGATCTTCATCCGCATCGCGAGCTTGGAGCGGGCAGCCTTCTACCGGATGTGGGCGTTGGCAGGCATGTAATCTGATCCCTGACAAATCGGTCTATTAGAATCGTCGAAGACTGTGTTGAAATATTTGCATGCGCAGCTTGAGCAAAAGAAGTTGAGGCAGTAGAAGAAGAAGAAGAAGAAGAAGAGGCAAAGGCCGAGGCAGGCGAAGATGCCGCCAAATGGACGTTGCTGCACTGGCGCAGCCCCGAAACGGCGTAGGTGGCGCAGGGCAAATGTGCATTGGGCCGGGGCATAACCCATGAGCCATGCCACACGCGGGCAGCGGGATGGCGGGGTTAGCAGGGGCGGGGGCGAGGGCAGGCGCAAGTCTTTGCCACAGTTACAGGCGGCGCGTGTGCCTAGCCCTTATTTTTTTTGGCTTTGACTTCGAGTTGCTTTTCTTTTCGTTGTTTTTTTCTGCTTCTTCTCTTCTTTTTTGATTTTATGAGGCGCAAGTGGCGACGTTTTGTGGTTGCGAGGCAGACGTTGGCTAAAATGTTGCACGGCGACGGCAGCGACGACGACGACGACGACGACGGCGGCGGCGACTTGGATGGACTTGGTCTGAAGCGGCGCCGCAGCAATTCATAAACGTGGGCGATTGATTCTCTCGTACCGTCGTCTCATGGCCTCCATCCTCATTGCCGGGGCTGTGGCTATGGCTCTGGCTGTGGCTGTGGCTTTGGCTTTGGCTGCTTTTGGGCTTTGGCTTTGCACACTAAGGCTCGGCAAATGGCCCGCGGCATTGCGATTGAACTTCAAGTTATGATCGTCGTCGCAACGACAACAACAACAGCAGCAACAGCAACAACAGTGCCCACATTGATGGACGTTCGCTCACGAACGAACTTGGCTACAACAACAGCAACAAAAACAACAACAACAACACACGCTGTTACCACTTATTGATGGCACATTGTGATGGTGATGCGTTCGCTCCACAACTTCAAGACCCGACAACGACCCAGCCACAGCGCCCTCCGCCAGCTGCTCCACCTGCTCCACCGCCCGCCCGCCCCCACTCCACTCATGCGCACGTCGAATAGAGGCGTTCTACTCAAATGTATGATACCCACCCACGAGCACAGCCAGCACAGCTGTAGCCAAAGAGACCCAAACTATGATGATGACTGCGAATGAGCGTGTATGTGTGTGTGGTGTGTGTGTGTGTGTATGGTGTGTGTGTGTGCCATGCTGGGCTCTGCCCTGCCCTCTGTCCCTCAGAGTGAGCCTTAGCCTCAAGTTAATGTTGCTTAAGGTGCATCCATCCAAGCCAACTCTCGAGCAAGCGCCCCATGCATTCATTTTAAGAGTTGCTTCGCTTCATTTTGTTGCTTTTTTTCGCTTTTGGGCCAAAAGACAATGCAAAATTAAGCGTTTCCTTTATTGTTGTTGCTGTTGCTCGTTGCCTTTGTATTACTTTAAGGTGTGCTCCAGGTAATAATTTAGTTAAATCATATTTTCGGCAAAAGACAAAACAACAACAGCAACAAGCGAGCGCTTTGCACTGCAGTTAAAATTATTTGCCTTTAACACTCACTCACCTACTCAGCGCCGCCTATCCGACGGGGTCTTGACTCGGACTCGTTGGGGGCAGCTCCGGCTCCAGCTCCAGCTGCAGCTCTCCAACTCCATGAATGGCGCAACATTGTTGAGCTCAGCGCACACACACACACACACACACACTCTCACACATGCGACACGGAACTATAAACTGCGAAAACGACATCAAATCATATTTGAGCACAATTCTGACATTTGACGTTTAGCAAAAGCTCCACTCTATGGCTCGCTCTGTATAATGGCTTCATTTATGGACGCACTGAACGCATTGTCAATGCAGAGATATGTGCAGCGTTTTATATATGAGGGGTGTATATTGGGGAGTATATAGCTGACAGTCAAGGAAGAGTTATGGCTCTAGAGGATATGAGATATGAGAGAGAATCGCCTAATTTTACTTTGAACAAATAGAAAATATAAGAAAAATAATAATAATTATTAAAAATAATTACTTACATTAAATTAATTTAACTATTATACTACCCATCCATTTTTCTAAAGACCCAAAAGAGCCAGGTCAACGCTTTGAAAGATCAGTCAAATCAAATCTGTTAATTAAATATTTTATTTATTAACAATTATCAATATTTTGTTTTATTTTTCTTATTGTTTTTTTTTTATTTTTTTTTTTTATTTTTTAAATTTTTTTGAAGACTCTTACTTATAATTTTACATATTATTATTTTAAAATTCACGTTTTCTATTCCTGTAGAAGTCTAGCTAAAGTAGATGAAAGGCTTTTAAATTAATATAAAATCAAAACAAGCCATAATATAACACTGACGGATAATTTGCCAGCAGCTCCTAACAAATGGCTTATTGAATAATTTAAAATCAAATCAACTTGAATCACATCAATGAAGAACTAAATCAATCCTTTGTTGATTTCTTTTGAGCTCTCACAGGTTTATTTGGCTAAAAATCTGAAGCTTGTTAGAGTATCATTTACAGTTAGGGTCTTTGGTAAGTGATTTCCATAAATTACCTGGCTTATTTATTTTGCAGTTATCAATTCCCATAAAACTGCTACGATTCTGTTGAATCTTTTGGCTTTATCGACAAATTTCTTCACACTCTCATATATCAAAGATCGTAGAAGCCAGAGAGCTGGCAGAATAGTACACTTGATATTTAAGCTGAATCTGATGTCAACCTGTTTGGTTCCCTCCAAACCGACAAAAAAAAAATAATACAAAAACAAGAATATCTCTGTCGAATCACTTTAGTCAGTTGCAATAAATTAGGTAAGTTTGGAGGTTGCTCGGCAATCGGAATTTGAGTTTGGAGTGATGTTTTCGCATTCAATGATTAACATTCATTGCCAATTCAAGTCAATTTTCGCAGACATAAAACTCAGCTCAGCTTGGCTCAGCTGAGATCAGCTCAGGCTGGCGACAAGCTATAAATATGACCAATATTTAATGCCAACTAACGGCAACGTCTTCATAAGTCAAACGTGTCTCAGCGCAGCCTCGGCTCGCAGCACCTACAAGTCGTAGATATAATCATAATTTCAGCTGCTTTTTATAACCAAATACACATGAAAACAAAGCATTCAGAGGTCTCCTCTTCTTCTTCTTCATCATCTGTTTTTTCTGATTTTTTTTTCTGTTTTTTGGCATGTCATAAATAAATGTTATAAATAGTATCATATCGGATGAGCCAGCAGCCAGCAGCAGCAGCAGCAGCAGAAGCAGCCACATGGAGCTACCTCCTCAGCTACAGGCGGCCTGCCGCTTGTCTTGTCTAGCGATAAATTACAGTTAGAGCTGTACCTACCGTATACGCCACGGCCTGAGCTGCGACCAAAAACTGAGACCTGGTTGTGCGCATTTTTAAGGTGTGACCAAAAGCGAACGAAACTCGTAATTTTTTAAATTAGCATTTTACCCTCTCTCACTCTCGCACACACACACTCTGTCTCCTCTTCTTCTTCTTCTTCTTCTTCTTCTTCTTCTCTTTCACTGCGTGTTGTCATAAAACCAAATTTACAAATTGTCCCCCAACAGCAGAGGAAAATAAAAAAAAGGCACAAAGAATCAACTCATATGCGGCCTATGGCTGCGACGACATAGACATCATCGACATCATCAGAGAGTGGAAGCTGCAGCTGCAGCTGGAGTTGGAGTTGGAGTTGGAGCTGTAGCTGGAGTTTGAGTTGGAGGGAGCTCTCAGGGCCGACGATAAACTCATCAATAAATTGCCTGTTGTCTGGCTGTGGTTTGAGAGACAACAAACGCGCGACACCACCAACGCACTTGATGATGTGTCCACCGAGAGTCCAGCACGTCGTCGTCGTCGTCGTCGCATCTTCCCATCTCTCTCTGCTCTGGCTGCGTTTCGGGTGGTCGGAATTTCTTTTTGGTGAAGCGCGTGGCTAAGTGGATTTGTGTGTTCGTTGGTGCGCGAGAAAAATGTTTATTGTTTCAACATTGTTATCAGCCTTAAGTAAACAGACTCTGCTCAATTTTTGATTTCTAATTTGTTTACCCACACCACAAATGGAAACAAATTTTTGCTTATTTACGAGCGTAACTCTCAACTGACCAACCGGAAGAGCTAGAGTGAGAGAGAGAGAGAGAGAGAGAGAGAGTGTGTGTGTGTGAGCATCTCTTCTACATTAGTCTTTTCCACACTTTGTGCTCTTATCTTAGCTTGGCCAAGGAATTTCTTTCATTTTGTTCGAGTCTCGAATTTGTCTGAATTTTGCTCAGAATTTATTAGTACAAAGAAGGCGCGTGTTTGCATCATCAATCAGTTGGGACCCTCGACTTATATAGAGAGACCAAGAGACCAGCCAGAGACCGAGCCACCGCAACCGCAGCATCTTTAACGCTTCGCGCGAACCTAACAAATTAATTTTGTCGACTCGCCTGAGCTCGGATCTGCTCTGCTCTGCTCTGCTCTGCTCGGTTCTGTGGCTTTTTATATTTGTAGGTAGCTGATGACATAAACGGGTTAAGGATAGTCGCTTAGTCATGTTGCGCTGCCATAGAGTACCTTAGTTAACAAATTAACATCTATATAGATGAAATTGCATATGCTGAATGATGGACGATGAATCGATTCGAAATGAATGAAATTATGGGAGCCACTTGACTTGAGCTTAGATAGGGTTGGGTTGAACGAATGGTATCGTTATTGCAGCTTTGAATATTTTATTTTATTTAAATAAATAATTAATAATATTACTTTAAACTTCAATAAAAAAATAAAAATAAAAATAATAATAATAAAATAAATATACATATATATAATAAATACAAAGAAATATTTTTAAATTTAATTTTCTTTAAAGAAAAAAAAGTAAAAACTAATTTTACAATTTACAAATTTAAATATGTTTTATTATATAATATAGATATGTATATACACCTAACAATATAGAATTAGAGTTACATATAAAACGGTTTTTATTAGAATATAAAAAAAGAATTTATAATTCATTCCTTCAGACAGAAGTCTTTTCCATTATAAACATAAACATACTGCATGCTCTCTCAAGAACCTTTAGTTCCCATTCCAAGCTGTCTTTCGATTCAAATTCAATAAAAATTCTATCTCATTCATGCAGACATCTCTCCTGGCGGCTTCAGTGCCCTTTCTGTTTTCTCACTCCCATCAAAATCACTTAGCTCAAAACTCTTTTAGTTTTATGTGTCTTTATGGGTGACACATCAAATGCGCATTTGTCAGTTGGGTTTGGTGCCAGGCCCCATTCAATCGGCTGCTCCTGCTCATAGCTAAGCCGACAGTTGTGACATTATGGCGCTCGGTTGATGCCCAATTAGGTTGAGCTATGTCAACGATTACGACACCCAATAACAAAGAGCAATCAGATGCAGATACAGATACAGATGCAGATAGAGATACGCATACACAGATACACACTCAGGCTAGCAGAGGTCCAATGCTAAGCCGCTGCAGGCGAGCGATAAGCCCAGCCACACGAAGATCCCAGCTAAGTAGTGTCGCAGCTCCTTTAAACCCAGCAGATGCACGTAACAATTCGATTCTCTCTCACAGTCTCTTTCTCTCTCTCTTTCTATAATTTCGACTCAATTACGTGCATTTGAGATCAGCGATGCATATAACCAGCTATATATCCGGGTACCTAAGCAAAGGAGGAACTGCCGTTGACAGTTAACGGGCCCGTTTTGAGTGGTGCAGGACAATGGCTGCGGATGGATATATATTTCACGCTTATCAGCACCCGTTATATGGTATCCCTTGTCCATGCTATCCCGCCAGCCCTTCATCCCTTGTGCTCAGGAGCCAGCACCCAACATGGTTCACAAATTGCTGCCAGACGCCGTTGCTTATCCGCGCCTTGTTTTTGTTGTTTATTAGCTTAATAATTTGTGCCCACTTTGGAGGGTCTCACTCACTCACTCACCAACTGGTGGTTGAGCATGCGGTAGGCGTGGCATGGTGTAGATTACATGCGAAACAGTTGCTGCTAATGGGCCTGCTGCGCGAGGGTAAGTCTGGTTTTAACGGGGGTAGCTCAACCCCCGGAGGAATCGGCAACCATGCTGTGATAATTAAATCAACATTCGGGGAGGCGGGCAAAGCGCGTTAAGTGTTTGAAGTTCGTTTTGATTGCCATTTATCGTTTATCGCTCGTCGTTTATCGTTCAATCGTTAATCGTGTCTAACCCATGGCAAACTGTTTCTCTTTTTGCGTCATGATCTGCGCTCTATCTGTGTGTGTGTGTATGTGGGTTGCTTTCCTTATCTCTGTGTGGTGGGCGTTAACAGCTCTCGCAAAATAAACAAAACATTTTTGCATATCTTAAATGGATATCTGACTTCTGCTTTGAAGTAGAGCCAGCTACTCTATAAACATTGTTGAACCTGGTGCAAAATATTCAACGAATCACTAGGGGGTAATTGAGGGTAAATACATGGGACGGTGTTGAAGATTGAAAATATGGATGACAAGATTTCTTAAAAATAACAATAATGGAAAATTAAAGTACTTTTACAATTTACATAAACAACAATACAATGAATAATAGAGTACTTTTATACCTTAAACCCATTGAAAATGGGAAATCAGGGTGTAATGGTTATTTCGAAATGTATGTAACAGGCAGAAAGAGGCGTGGGAGACCCCATTAAGTATAAATGTATATATTCTCGATCAAGGCAACGAACTGAGTCGATTTGGTCCTGTCCGTCTGTCTGTCCGTATGTTTAAACGCGTCGATCTCAGAAGATATAAGAGCTAGTAACTTTAAATTCGTAAAAGTCGTATTTCAGGTCCTAGAATAATCACAAAAGTGAAAGTTTAATAAATTTAAAATTCTTTAAATTACACTAAACTTCATTAAATTAAATTGTATTCCAATATTCCAAGATTCTTCCAATTTATGTCTTATGCTCGTAGAATTGTCGCCATCAATTTTTTAGTACTCGTCTAGCCCATTTCAAGTACTTCAAATATACCCGCTCTTTAGTCAGCCTAGTTGATATGCAAATAGAAAGATTTCACTAATGGCCTATTAATCACTTGTCCAAATAAGCGCCGAGGCACCAAAGAACCAGGCCGACGATTCACATGGAAAACGCTGAAGAAATCCCACACATTGTTAATCCTTAAATACACACAATTCGAACACAGTTTGTAGACCAGTCCTAAAGCAAAAAAAAAAATATTTCTTAAATGTCACATTTTCACTTGAAGATTGCAAGATTCAAATGAAAGAGGCCGAGAGAGGGAGAGAGAGGGTGCGAGTGCGAGTGAACGGAAATTTACAACTGCGACAATAGCAACAACTGGGCGGTTATTACAACACCTCGGCCAGAGAGACAGACGCTTAACTCTATATTTGTTGACAAATACTCAAAGAGGCCTAGCAAAGAGAGAGAGAGGGAGAGAGAGAGAGGAAGAGGTAAAGCTGGAGGGGAAGGGTAGGGGGATTGGGGCTAAGACTAGGGGTTCCCGGGCACAGACGATATCCGTGCAAAGCAATCTTGTCACTATATTATGACGTTAATGACAAATTGACGGCGAAATGCCTTTGATGTGTGTGTTGTTTGATTGTTTTTGGTTCTAATCATGCCGACTGCCGCCGAGGTAGTTCAGGCCAACGGGCTGTCCAAGGGGTGGGCGGGCTGTGTTGGGGTGTAGCTGCTGCTGCTCAAATGATTTTCGTTTTCATTTAACCGCGCGTCCCCTCAACTAGCTGGCTCTAACTCTTAGCTAAACGGGCCTTATCAGTGCCCAAAAGTCATATAACCCAGTAAATATATATAGAGATATATGCCCCAGTCACTCGCTCACCCACTCTCGCTCTCCTTCTTTCTCTCTCGCGCGCGCTCTGTTGGCAGAGATAAGCCGCTGCACTATCTGCCGTGTGAGTGTGGTTAGTGTTGGGCTCTATTCAGCTTAGGTCTGTTTGATGATTATGTGTCGAACACAAGTCGCTGCGGCGACTGCTCCGTGCTACGTGCCGCGAACTTGTCAAACAAGCCCTGGGCAAATACTGACAGGGGCGACAGAGAGAGAGAGAGAGAGAGAGAGGGGAGAGCGAGAGAGTAGGCATCCAAAAAGTGCAGAGCTCATTGCCTGTCAATTATATTGTACTGCTCTCAACTTGAAATACTTACTCGCTTCACATTTGTCGCATTTGTTTGCATTTGCGCCCCGAGTGCCATAAAAAATGAACGAGCGAGTCGGCTGCATCAAGGCTCAACAGTTATAGCTAGAATGTATGCATATACATATACATATATATTCTATATGTATATATATATATATATATATATATATATATATGTGTATTTGTCAACTCTAAGCATTCTCGAGACTGTGACACACCCGCGGGGCCTTGACAGCTACCCCCCTTGCCAGGCAGGCCGTCGGCATAACGCGCACCGTCCAATAAAATCTAATTACCTCTTGGAGCGCTGCGTGAGCATTGCCTATCTATTCACTTGCACGAGTTTCGGCAGCTTTTCTTCTCCGAACGGTAGAGTTGCTGTTGGAGCTGGAGTTCGAGTTGGACCTGGAGCTGGAGTTGGTTAACAGAGACCCCAACTAGTTGGCTGCCAGTTCCAGAAATTGTGCTTCAACTATTCTTTATGGTCGTTTGGCGTCGGCAATTTGCTGGGAGTCTTCAGAAGAAGTGTCGTTTGGTATGCTAGAAGAACTAGAAGAAGAAGACGACGACGACAGACTTAAGAGAGTTGTAATAATACATGTAAATGAGGTTAAAGGTACAAGCTGCAAAATAAATACAGAGTGCCTCTGAGGCACTTCATGCAAGAATTTGTGTACGAGTATTAGAAATTTATTTAAACCAAAGGCAGACATGGAAATTATTATTAAATTTAATAGCTAAAATATAAATAATCTAACATTAGAAATTGACTTTGAGAATTGTAATTGACTGATGAACTAACGAAAGAAGACAACGAAAAGCGCAGCAAGAACTGAAGAAATATTCTTTTTCTTCATCTACATTAGTATATATTTAAGTATATGATGAAGTTCTTAACTAAAAGCTAAGATACTAAGCTAAGATATTTATGAGCTGCTAGATATATCAAGCTATGTATATACATATGTATGTATTCATACATATATCCTAATTTAATCTCATCCAGAGAAATGTTCCCTTAATAATCTCTATCATCATTCGCTTGAATTTCTCTTCAATCATCAAACCAAACTCATTTCTAACCAACCGACTCCTTGTTAAATATAATACGCCATGTCTAAGACGTAGACCTCCAGCTCTTTGGCTTGAAGGAGATGCTAGCTCAACCGGCTGGCTCGGCTTGGTGTGTGTGCCTCCAATATATAAAAACGTTTACAATACGACACCTAATTAGGCACAAGAACGCCGCATAATTTACGTTTACGTTGCGTCAAACGTTGGCGCAGCGACGTCAGTCAGACGGACTTGAAGTCAAAAGTCTTTGGGCGAAAAATGGGAACGCCAGCGGCGATCTTTTGGGCTGGACTTGGTCAGGAGAAGAAGAAAGGGAAGTAGGAGGAGATGGTGATGGAGAAACGTACATCAGCGCTGTGCAAACATGGGGATTCGTTCCCTATTGAGGTGCCGTCAGTTCTTGACGGGTTGGTGGGGCCTCCTCTAGACAGAGACACAGAAACAGACACACATACATCAAATCATAAAGCAAATGGTGCCGACAAACTACTGGACGAACAGAACACACCAAGGCAGAGCAGACCAGACGAGCATGACATTTACATTCACATTCACCCAAATACAACAACAACACCAACAACAGCAACAACAACCGAAGAACGTTCCGCTTTTTTGCGTTGGTTCCGGGAAACGCAACAAAATTTCACAAGCACAACGAAAATATTTTCAACTTCAACTTCAAAGAAACCAAAAACCAAACCAAACCAAAACCAAAGCCAAAGCCAAGCCAACTTGCCACGCCTCAAGCACTAGACACAACATTGTTGTTGTGGTTATAGTTGTTGCTGTTCTTGTTGTTGTTGTTGCAAATCGAACTGCTGTTTAGTGATGGGCTTATTAGAGTTTGGCCAGTGCACGAATACGTGGCGTATGGCGTCCGTACGTCCAGCTCTGACATTGTCAATGGGGCGTTGCGGAAACCTCAAAGCAAATTTAGTGCGCTCACTTCCAGTGACGGACGGAGCGAGCGGAGGCTTTATGACGACAATGCGTTTGCTGTCATAATTATTAGTCAAACACAAACAATGAATTTCATAATTTTCCCATCAATATGTGTATGTATGTATGCATGGAGAAGAGACGGTCCGGCAACGGTCTGCGGACCGCGGTACAGGCCGAGCGTTAAATGTTTAAACATCCGCTCGCCCGCACGCGCCTCCTGTTGCTCCTCCTGCTTGCCTCGCAGAGCTGAAGCTGTGGGCTGAAGCTGGAGCTGGAGCTGGAAATGAAGCCGTCGCGCATAAAGTGTGAAATTGCCGGCAATTCGCAGAGACGCTGCTTCAAACTGTAACCGAGTCTGAAGAGACTCCATCCAGTCCGCAGTCTCGGCCAGCTGGAGCTCGGCTCGGCTCGGCTTGGCTCTTTGGCTAATGGCCCAAAACGTTGTCGCTGGTGCTGGAACATGTCTCGTTCTCGTGCTTGTTCCATTGAATAGAACAATATCCGCGCAAATATTTGCAGAGAGCGAGGCGCGTGTTTAACTGTTGCCACAGTCACAGCAACAGCAACAGCAACAGCAACAGGTAAAGGCAATGGCAATGGAGAGGGGCGTGGGACGGCGGGGTCTGGAGCTGGTCAAGAGCTGTGGCACCATAATTGTTGTTTGATCGTTGTAATTGGTTTGTGCAGGAAATGCATAACTACGTCGTTTGTTGGCGGCTTCACATTGATCCGTTTAACGCTAGAGACAACAATATGGCCCAGACTGAGCGAGCGAGATGGACAGTTGTCGACTCGGGCGGCTTTAGGCTTTTGAACTTGGCCCAAGTTGAACGCATCTTTGTCGATCATAAAAACTTGTTAGCTTTGTGGCGCAAGAGAAGACAGCTGCCAGCTGGCCCAGCCCCGGGGCCCCATTGCTCCGGGGCTCTCCTCTCACTCATGTGGGTGGGTGGGCGTCGCAGTAATAGCGCCTGCTCCACAATTCCATGTCATTGGCTTGTCCGACATTGTTTGGCTAGGCGATAAGGCAACCGATGGGAAAATAGTCGAGTAGTCGCATTGTCTCAGGGCCCGTCTGTTGTCGTTTCGGTTGTCAAAGGCTTGTTCGGCCGTGGAGTGTACGCCTTAATGGTACATTAATTGCCCGTGTTGGCACTCGAGCGATAAACATCGCTACAAATATTTGATTTCTCTTTTTCGTTTTGCTACAAGTGTGCAAACAGTGTTAACTACGTGTGAGAAACTAGAACTGCGATCACAGCACGGCTGGGTGGGGGGGCATGCGAACGAGGTCAGATCGCCAGACGAAAGGAGCGCAACAGGAAGCACTCTGAACACTCGAGAATACGCTGGAAATACCATTGTAGACTCAGCTAAATGAAGGTCCTGAGCACCGTTTTGTTAACTCATTTCGTTTTCCCAAGATCTGGCTCACTTCTGGGAAGTAAACCCCTTCTGCCAAAGTACTTTCTTCGAGCTGTGGGATAGAACTTTTATTTATTGGAATTTATTTATTTATATTGAATAATCTATTCTGAGAGTTTGCCAATAAAAATTTAGGAATCGCCATTTAATAATCATTAAAATAAAGTTACCAGCAATATTTCATGAATTGGTGAAATTTTATATATATAATTATGTAAAAATTCTGGAATTCGAACGTCAGAAAACTGTAAAATCTGCATTTAATATTGCTAGCGCTACCTCCATAAGCAACCTTTCTCACCTACACCCAAAATTTCAATAATAAAAGTCTTTTCATTTAAGTACTTCCATTAGGCTATATCATTTATTCGATAATACGATAAGAGTCCACAATTTACGCATACATCTATATATATATTTTATTATATCCAAATAAAGTCAAACTTTCGATATATATTTCTATGTTTCATATATCCAATAAATTACCAACTAGGAAATATCATTAGCTTAAATCATATAGTCTAGACACAAAGAGAACTACGAACTAAATTAAATGCTGTTAGCTGTAAGCAACTTGGAGGCCACGAGACGAGCAACACAGATCAGACACATTGTGGAGGGATTCGAGTTATTGAGAGCTGCAGATGAGATTGAGATAGCGCCTCCCCTGCTTGAGAGACTGGGAGGTCACAACACGTGATACGTTGAGTAAATCGGATTTGCCAGGGGCCTAATCGCTGACGGCCACCAAGTCTCGGCTTGTGGCTGAGCCAGCTGATCCGGCGCCAGTGGAGCTCGGCAGGACCATCGATAGACCCAGATCGGAGCTGGAGCCGTTGCTGCTGCCGCCGAATAGATCGCCCAGGCCACCGGCCATGCCGCCCGTGGCGGACAGATTGTGCGTCAGACTGTGGCGCCGCAGATCACAGTTGCGCCGAAACACCTTGCCGCAGGAGGCGCAATTGTAGGGCTTGATGTCCGTGTGGGTGAGTAGATGGGTCTTCAGATTCGAGCGCTGATTGAAGGAGCGATTGCACACGGGACACTTGTGCGGCGACTCCTCCATATGCAGAATCTTGTGCACGGCCAGGGTGCGCGACTGGCAAAAGCCTTTGCCACACTCGGCGCACTTGAACGGCTTTTCCTTGGAGTGAATGTACCTGATGGCGGAAGGAGACAGACGAAAAGGTGATGAAGACATTAAGACATGGAAATATCATAAATAAATCATTTAATCCTGTGTTCATTTTTATTACATTTTAACTGAAGAATAAAGTTCGTTATGTTTTGTCAAATACAGCTATACAGTCTCATAAAATGTGATTGATTATTGTAAAATCCTTTCGTTAAATAATAAAATGCTTTCGTTAAGTTGTAAATTGATTACATTCGATGAGCTGTGAAGCAATTTCGTTAAGCTGTGAACTGCGTTCGTTAAATTATTGAATACAGTTCTTGAATTACGAAAAATATTCGTTGAGTTGTGAAATGAGTTCGTTGAGTCATCAAACGCTTTCGTTGAGCTGAAACTTCAGTAAAACCTGATTTGCTTTTCTACCTAATTCCGATTCCCTTATACAAGTCAATAATCTTTGTTTCTTCTTATCTTACCTATGATCCCTCAGATGATCCTGACGCCTGAAGGCCTTGCCGCATATGTCACAGGAGTAGGGACGTTCGTCCGTGTGGGTGCGTTCGTGGATGAGCAGATTGTAGGACTTCGTGAATTGGCGATTGCAGAACTTGCAGATGAATTGCTTCTTCGAGCGCTGGGCAGCAGCCGCGGCAGCCGTGGAACTGTTGGCCCCATCCTCTGCACCGCTGCCGGCGCTGGCCGCCATGACGCTCAGCTTGTCCTGATACATGGTGGCCTGCAGCGAGTGCAGCGAAGTGTCCGCATCGGCGGCTCCAAAGCTGCTGGGATTGAAGATGAAGCTGCCGTAGCTGCTGTCCAGATCGCCAGCCTCAAAGGACAACGCATCCTCGCCGTCGAGCAGCGGCAGATCGCATTCGGCTGCCAGCTCGGCGGCTGTGGCACAATCCAGCGCCGCCTGCTGATTGGCTGCAGCAGCCGCAGCGGCAGCAGCAGCGGCCACAGCGGCGCTCACGGTGCTAATTGAGGGCAACGGCGGAATGCACTTGGATGTGCTTGAAGAACAATTGTTGTTGTTGTTGCTGCTGCTGCTGCTGCTGCTGTTGTTGCTGTTGCTGCTATTGTTATTATTGCTGCTGCTGTTACTGTTGCTGCTATTGCTGCTGCTGTTGTGGCTATTGTTGCCGTTATTATTGTTATTGTTGCTGCTGGGTGAACTGGTCACAGTTGCTGAGACGCTTGAAGCGCTGGAGGAGCAGCTAGACTTTAGCTCAATACTGGAAATGTCAATAAGTGTGGGCAATGTCGCATTCTGCTCGGCGTCGCTGTTGTTGTTGCTGCTATTGACGGTACTATTGCCGCTGCTGTTGCTGCTGCTGTTGCCGTTGCTGTTGCTGTTGCTGTTGCTGTTGCTGCTGCTGCTAAATCGAAACACATCCGATTTGCCAGTGAGTCGCTGCAGTGCCAAATAGGATTCGAGCGCCTGCAAGTTGAGTGCTGCTGCTGCTGCTGAATTGGCCGGCAGCAATGCCGCCTGCTGCAGGCTGCTGACCATGGTGCCCTGCAGCGAGAGGACGACTGCAGCAGCTGCTGCCAAGTCATTGGTGGCTGCTGCTGCTGTTGCCGTTGCAGCGGCCATTGCTGCTGCACTCGATTTGCTGGCCACAGCAACTGTTGCTGATGTGCTAGATGCTGCTGCTTCTGCTGACTTGCCTGTTGCTGTTGATTGAACTTCTGTCTTTTTGAGCTGTTGCTCAACACTTGCAGTTGTTGTTGTCATAGCTGTTTGCTGCTTGTTGTTGTTGCTTTTGCTGGCTGCAATTGTTGCTGCTGTTTCTAGCGGCTCTGACGTATTACAGGCGTCTGCTGCTGCTGCTGTTGTTGTTGTATTGCCTTGCTGCTGCTGTTGTTGTTGCAATGTTTGCATAGTGTCGTCGTTGTTGTTATTGTTGTTGTTGCTGGTTGTGTTGGTGGTGGTGGCTGTGGTGTTGTTGTTATCGTGCTTGCCAGCTGCAGCAGCGGCAGTCAATTGCTTCGCTGCATCCATAAAAAGCCCAAAACACTGATCCACTGATCCACGCACACACAGCAGGATATCGAGCCAGCAACTTGGCCCGTGGGCACCAGCGATGCAACGCCTGCTGCTGTTGTTGTTGTTGTTGTCCGGTTATTGGTGCGGGCTTTGAGTTTAGCTTTTCTGTTTTGTTGTTGCTGTTGTTGTATGTTTTTTTTTTTATTGTTTGGCGCACCTACGCAGGTTGAGTGTGGCTGTTTGGCTGGCTGGGCTAGTGGTTGCTGCTGCGCTTGGTTCGTGGCTTTTGACTTTGCACATGAATATTAAAAACCACACGCCATCATAAATCACGCCTTAGTCACGCTTTCAAAAGTCATAAAAATCGAATTTGACGTTCCAAACGGCAAACATGCCAAAATAAAAACAACAAACACAAAAATACACTGAAAACACTGCTGACAACAACAACAACAAACAACCAACCACAACAACCACAATAGCGAGATGAGCACGAATGGGGGTTGGGGTGGAAGCAGCAGGCACACGTCCAGCGAGTGGATCAAATGACGTCTCACACGCGCTGCAAAAGCTTTCAAGCTTGGCCCACAGCAGAGAACAACAAAAGTTTTGATAATGTGGGCGTTATTGTCACAGAGAACTTTTGGCGATAGGAGAGTTCAAGCACAGTTAGAGTTTAGTTTTATTTATTTTCTTATTCTGTTTTTTTTTTTTTTTCTTTTTTAATCAACTTAATCAATTTCCGCTTTCACACTTCCGTTAATAAATTGATATGCGTTTATCGATGTGCGTTTCATTTGTTTTCGATTGAAACCAGGGGCGGATTTGCTGCTGCTGCTGCTGTTGTTGCTCTGCGATCAGCCGTTGTGCCGTGTGCGCTGCACAATATTGGTAAAAGATCACGGAATAACTAAAAGTCCATTGCTCTGCGAGCGGCGCGCGGACCTGGACCTGCGCTCACTTGTTGCCGTTTGCCGTTTCGTCTGATCAAGAAACGCGTCTCTCACCAATACACATGCTCGCCACGCACGCACACACACACACGCGCCCAGCACACTTCACTGAGTGAGCGCAACAGACAAACGATCGCAAAAGTAAGAGAGAGCGAGTGGGAGAGAGCGAGAGAGTGAGAGCGCGCTCACACAGCAGAGAGAGCGCTGTGAGTGAGAGCAAAGCGTGAGTGCAATGCAGCCAGGTGTTGGTAGCTGCTGCAAACGAAACACGTTTAGGCGCTGCCATCTCTTGAGCACTCACACACACACACACACACGCTCGCTGCAGAGAGCGCGATCACATATACACATGCAGCAAATGCTAACCGGTTATTGGCGCTCGCAGTTGTTGTTAATATGGCAAACGCTTATTTTTGAGTGGGTGTTCTTTCGCAATTGCTTTAGAAGTAATCGCTGCGATTGCTGTTATTGCTGCTGTTGTTGTTGCTGTTGTGTTGTTGTTGCTGTGCACATAATTTGCCATTTCTTGTTTGATTATTTACTTAGCTTTGGCAATTTTGTTGCTGCATTTGTTTATGAGTTTCACTTTTCTCATTTCTTTCCGATTGTCATCTTTCTCCTGCGTCTTACTGAATTAACTTGTATATATTTTGTGTAGCAATTATGTAGTATATCATTTTATTTGTATGCCCAAATTCAGGCACGGGGCTTGTTTCGAGAACTTGCTCGAGAGATCTGAACAAATCGCTGATAGCCTTGAGCGATAGTTAAAGTCGTTGCTTGCACTTGACGATGCGTCGCTCGTAGCCAGGGACTTGATTTGGGATTAATGTAGAATAGGAATAAATATTCGCTTCGAGTCAATTCATTCGCTTTCAGTTTGAACTGAAAACAAGTTAATTAAATGGAAATGCTTGATTGATTGTCTGTTTAAAATAGGGAAAAAAAAACATGTTTAATTGAATACATTTGTATAATTCATTTCAAGGCTTATCTCGGGGTTTATATTATATTATATTATAATATATTATATAATATATATCTGAGCTTATCATTACATTAATTTATCCTTGAACCATAAGTGATAATAGAAGGAATAATATTAGTAGCAATAGTAATAGAAGTAAAATATATAACAAATAATTGTAGCACTCAAAATTTGCAAAAATTTTACACCCTTAACACCCTTACAGTTATTTTTCCACAAACTGAGCCACTTGAATTTCTCAGTATAATATGAAGAAGCTATAAAAACATTTCACTAGAAATCGGCGAACCACCACTGAAGTTATTATCGATAGTATTCTTATCTCTGCAATATACAATTAGGCATTATGTCAATATTTGATATAGCTTAATAAATAGTCAACCCTCTTTCAAAACATTCATTTGCAATTTCGATTCACTTTTAAGATCAGCAGCAACAATTTCTCTCAGTGTAATAACCTGCTAGCTGTTGCCCATTAGCGAACGCGTTGATTTCATGGGGCCGTAGGCGCTACCCCCAACGAATGTGTGTGCTGCATGCCAGCTGCCCCCCACTGCAGCTGCAGCTGCAGCTAGCAAAGCACACGCCCCACAGCTGTGAGTGCCGATGCAGATGCAGATGCAGTTGCAGTTGCAGGGATAAGCCGAAGGACAGACACAGACACAGACACAGACACAGATGCAGTCACAGAGATGCAGAGAGAATCACAGCTGCAATTCGAACGCCCAGAATTGTGCAAGAGCCAGACGCAAAGTTGGGATTGGGTCTACACTTACACGTCCAAGATTTCAACTGTCAATTATTTCTGTATGCATAAAAGTTGAACTGTGGGACTCGCCAGAGTCAGAGTCAGAGTCGGAGACTGGGAGATGCTCGGATGCTGCATGAATTTTAATGCGCTAAACGGCGCAAGTAAATGACCAATAATCATGGGAGCTGCCTGCTCCGGCTGCCGGTTGGTCAGATCCGGCTTCAGTTCGAGAGCTTCACGTTTGCGGTCGGCGGTGCAATTTATTTTTGCATTAAATTGCAATTTGGCCAGCGAGCTTTAGTGGGCAGCGGGGCAAATGCACAGTTTTTCTACCATTTATACAGATATTATCATGATTAATAATGCACAAACATGTCATACGCTCGTTTCGTGTGTGTTTGATTGGAGCGCATTAGGAGCGCGCCTGGTAATGATCGAGGACTGGACCTGAGCTGAGCTGAGTTGGCCGAAGATGTTGAAGACTCTGCGTCCACCGGCTCTGGATACGTCTCTGTCTCTGCCTCTGTCTCTGTCTCTGTGTCTGTCCCTGTCTCTGTCTCATCCCACGGTAGCAATTATGTCGCTTAGTGCGCTCAAACGTTCGCTTATGATGATCTGTGCGGCGTCGGCGCCTTCAAAAGATTAGCGATCGCAGAGATCGCAATGATCGCAGCGATCGACTGCATTCCAAGGCAAACTCCATGGGGCTTTCGTATATTCGTATTTCGTATTGACACAAGCTTCCTTTAAATGACTCTTCTGTTTCCTCTCTTGTTCTCTCTCTCTCTCTCTCCCACACTATCCCTCTCTCTCTCTCTCTCTCTTGTCCCTCTTTGACAAACTCTATCTCCCTCTATCTTACTTCGAGGCAGCTTAATGTCGTTATATTTCGATAGTCGCGCTTTTAAATGCGCGTTTCCTGTGCCGCTCTGTCAGGGACACGATCGACGATCAGATCCACATCCAGGCGCTGGCAACTCAAGGCAAATGGTACATGATTTCAAATTTCAAGTACCAGTTTACATACATATATAGAACGTTCGGCTAGCAAAGCAACAAAAACAAAAACCAGTCGTTCGCCAAAGTCTTCGACTCTCGGCTCGATCTCCGTTCGCCGTCTTCGACTTTGAGCCTGATGCTGCGTCTGGGCCTGGGCATGGGCATGGGCTTGGGCCCGAGCTTGTGCCTGGGTCTGGGCACGGGAATGCCTTGCAGCCTTACACCATCTGTCACAGGGAAAGGCGCGCATTCAGATCGGCAATAAGAATGCGCTAAACTTGATTCCTTAACGCTGTGCGCGCATGCGTGGGCTGGAATTACATGATCACGATCAGCGATAAAACTTGATGTTGTACATAGCAGGCAACATGAGCGGCAACGGGCAGCGGAGAGCAGAGCGGCAGCGGCAGCGGGCAGCGGGACTTGAACAGGAACAGGGACTGGGACAGGCCAGCGGAGCACAACAAACTTCACTGAAAACCAAGAGCCAAACAAAATGTCGCAAAGCTTTACAAATATATATATGTGTATAAAAATACTTATTTATATATACTATATATTTACAAGGCCTCTTGTATGCAGGCAGCTTGTAAATAACGGAACATGCACTTAATTGAATGTAAATTATTGCCATGTTTGGCTTGATTATATTTGGTTGCCTTTCATTACAAAGTTTGAACAGGAGTAAAAATAATGAAATTTAAAATAATTCTAATGAGATGATTTTTAATAATACAATAAGAAATTTATAGAAATATTTTAATATTATGTACATAAAGCTGAAATGGGCGATATGACATACGGAAGACTGTATAAGAGTATTTTTATATGTATTTAATACAAATGTCAGAGCTATCAAAACATTTTAAAATCCTGTATTACAAAAAACTTTTTGCATCAAGTTAGCCTTGAAAATTTGTTCAACATTTTTATGAAGAGACGAAGAATAAAATTTATTTGGGGTCAGTTCTAGTTCACAACTCTGAGAGCTACTATCAAAAAATTAAAAAAATAAAATAAAATATTTTCTACAATTTTGGTAAATTTTATTAAAATAAAATATAAAGTTCATTTACTGAAGGCATACGAATTTTCAAAAACTTTTTACAGCGAAAATTAAAATGGAACGCCCAAAACGTAAAGCCCATAAGAACGCAACTATAACATACCTTTCGCGCACGAAAGTTAGTGCCAACCCGGTGGCACTTAGGACTATGACAGTTTCCACGCAGACTGAGCCGATGCACCTAGAAAGTTTCGATTTTGTGAGCACTTCCGTGAAGTCCAAGACCAAGCGCAGTGATTTGCAGGAGAAATTGCCGGAACTGGCCGAGGCTGCGCCTGCCGACGAGATGACCAAGCCGGGATTCAAGAACAAAGCATCTCAGACCCAGAAGATTAGACAGAAGCGTGTCCAATGCACATCGGTGTTGGATACCCTGGATGCCGACATGGAAAGGAGGCGCAAAATGGCCGTCGAGGAGGATCGAATTCGATTAAAGCGGCTAATGGAGGCAATCAACAGCGATCCGCCACCCAGCTGGCATGTCGCCTCGCTCATGTGGCTGGACGTGGATGCGCTGGAGAAGCGCATCGAAGCATACGAAAAAGAGGAAGAAGAGAAAAAAAATGAAGCCAAAAAGAAAAAGAAGAAAGATGATTAGAACAAACGAAAGAGGGAACATAAAGGCAGCAAACTGCTATAAAATATAATATTAATTAATTCGACATTATTAATATGTGATAATTGATTCGTAGGATTTCTCATAGAGGTCCTCTCGAACTGACGTATACCAAATAAAATCTACAATTGAATATTAATTATGTCTAGGCACGTCAGTGGCTAGGCTAAGCTAATTGTGTGTTCATATTTAAATATGATTAGATTAATTTATTTTCCAAGGATCTCAAAAACCAATTGATATTTTTCTCTTGTTCTAAATCTTATAATATACTTAGTATATTCAAAAATATCAAACTTATTTTTACTTATGTTTATTATTATTTTAATATCATGTTTTACATTGATGGCTAAATTAATTTTTTTTTTTTTTTAATTTTTTTGGTATATTTTATTGAAAATGTTCAATGTAAATAAATTTAATAGTTAAAAATATATAAATGAAAATATAGTTAATGTTAGTTACATTTCAATGGTGGATTTATTATTGGAGCAGTCTTCATGTAGAAATCTATTAAATGTCAATAAATAACATAAAAAATACACAACAAATAAAAATTAAAACATTTACATGTAAGGAATGGATGTATAAAGACCAAGCCTCATGAAAGCATCATATGAAACATATATAATATATTGTGTACATATATGTCCAAGTTAATGTCAATGACAATTCAAATTCACTTTCAATGAAATTACAAATTACAAATAACAAACATTTAGATTCCTATTTTACATTGAAATCTCATAATATAAAAACTCCTTTCAGCTGTTTTCGGCGTGTGATCTCGTCGGTCGTCGTTCGCGTCTGTGTCTCTGGTTTGTCGTGTCAAATTATTGATTGCTGTCTCATAATTTGATTTTGATTGCTGCGGCCGCTTGTCATCTTTCCGATCGCATTTATAATCTGCTTTGATTTGGCGCGGTGCGCGCGACCGAAGCCAAAGAAAAGTAAAAGTCATAACACACGTACTCATGTGGCAGTTGATAAGATCGCCTATCGGAGATCTGGAGCTCGCGGAGCCGAGTCCAAATGCGACCCATTGCCATTGTTTGGCGTGACTTTTTATTGGTACGAGTAATTACCAGGGGCGTCAGCCGAGTTCCCAGTTGCCCAGTTGTCCAGTTCCCGAGTTCCTGGTAACCGTTGGCAATGGCAGTGGCAGCAGCCGCTGTTCATTAGCCGCAGGCGTTGCCGCTGATTGGGCCAACTAATCCCTGTTGCAGGCCCAGATTAGGCGCTGCCTTGCCATCGCCCTCTCCCCTGCTCAGCCTCTTTCCACTATCGTTATTATTTTCATGCTCGTTTTTTGTTGTATTTTGTCAGTTCTGCTGAAATAGGCGGCCTGGTTTGTGGTTGGCACGCACAGCCATTACAATTAGTGTTTGGGGATTTTGCTTTACAATTCTCTTGTCTCTTCTTTTTATCTTTCGTAGCTGTGACGCAGATCTCTTATCGTTTTTCGTGAGGAATTGACATATTCACTTGGTAATATGATCTATTGAACGAGAGAGAACAAAAAACACGGCCTCGAGCCTCGGACCTCGGGCCGGCTGCTTTTTTGGTTGAAGACAACAACATTTCTTGTGACACACAATGAGGGAGAAATCATAATTACAATGGATTAGGAAATATTAATATTTTGCTCTTTGATCCGTGCCGTTGATCAATTTTAAGACACTTGAGATCTGTTGTTGCCGTTGTTGTTTCTGTTGTTGTTGTTGTGTATTGACATTGTTCTTGAGCCGAGTAGGCAAACAACAAATGAGCTGGCGCATGGTCAAAGATCTTGGGCAAATAAAAAGTGTCTACGAATCGGAGATGTTCAACGTAATGATTTCTTAATGGAACAGGAGGGGAGTTAAATATAAATATAAATATAAAATTAGTAAAGACTGTCAGTTAAATCTGAGTTGATTTGTCTATTATAAATGTATCAGTAATATATACAGGGTATAATACTAAAATGCAATATGATAAACCTATAATAATTCTAATAATTTCATCTGAGGAACAGTTCCGCTCGATACACCGATTATCATATTTTTAATTACACTCGACTCATGCTCTAACACGTTCCCCATCAAAATGCTAACTTATCCCAGATTCCAGCAGAATTATTCAACTTGCTTGAGTTGTCGATTGGGAAAGACTGTTGGCCAGTTGAAAGTGATTTACGACCAAGTAAAACCGAGCCAGAATCAACTAACCGAATCGAAGCAGCAGCCGCAGCCGAAGGCGAAGGCGAAGGCGAACAGTGCGAATGTGAAGCATTTGTGCTAGCCCCTCCTCAAACATTCCCTGAATGATTTGCATGCCTTCGACCAGAAACAACACGAAAATGAGCTAAGGACAGACTGAAATCAAATCGAAGCCATCTGGCCAAAAGCGTCGTGGGAATCAGTTCAATATAATTTGTCTGGCCAAACAAGAGCTGAGAGAGTGGGCTCGGACTCTCGATTGCGATTGCGATTCCAATTCTGGGCATTGCGAATGTCAATTAATTGCAAACAAACTGAGGTACAAATCGTAATGAAACAAACTGCAAGAGAGAAACGAAACAACAGCATCAATGGAAAATTGTTGCAATTTTCTCGCGACTGTCGGTTGGGTCAGAAGTAGAAGGAAGTGTACGTCGACTGCCGAATTATTGAGTGGCTGCAATGACTGACGGACGGACCGACAGACTGATGCCCGCTTGAATGATGTGAGAGTGTGCTCGACCCCCGCACTCGAGACACTCACCAGCTGAGTGACAGCCGAAGCATTTCGCTGTGCATCGCTGAACGTTTGGCATGGCCATCAGTCCGATGTGGACATGTGTCCGTCCGAGTTGTTCCGATACCTCTTGGGGCGCTCGACGCTCGGCACTCGGCATCTGAAAATGAATCTGAATTGGCATCGCTGGAATCGGAATCGGTTGCCGAATGGGGCGCCATTCGTGCTCATTGGCCAAATGCCTAAATGCCCAAATTGATGCACGCGATTTAACGTTTCTCTGATTGAGCTAATGACGGAGGCGACTACGTGAGAAAGAAATAAATTTCAATTTTGCATTCGCATTCGCATTGGGTCAACATCGACACCAGGCAGCAGAACGTAAACACTTCAATTGCATTCGCATGGAACTGGGATAAGGAAGGTATCGTAGCATAGTCATGTTTGACACACATATACATGTCTAGTTATAGGCTATAATGGGAAGAGAAGGGCAGGTGAGAAATAAGAAGAGCGAAATATATACAAAGATTGTGAGTAAAAGAAGTTAGGGAAAAATAGAAAAATTGAATGGAGGAGTCATATAATTTGTATTAAGTTATATAAAAGTTAATATATTGGATAGAGCGAAACAGAGATGACACGTAGAGTAGAGTAGTAGAAATGATGAAAAAAAGAAAGATGAGAGAGAGAGAGCGGGAGAGAAAAAGAAAGAGAGAGAGAAAGAGAAAGAAAGAAAGGAGTTGTAACATTTTAATATTCATAAAGCAAATTATAAGTATAAATATAAATTCTTTACGACAAGAGCATCAAATTATCATTAGACTTCAGATAACTGAAGTAAATTCCAAAGGTAAATAAGTTCTAAAATAGGAAATCAGAAAATAGTGTAATAAGTCTGGAAACTGCATCCAAGATTGAATACTTTACTCATTATTTCACGCATCTTACTCGTGAGTTTTTTGAGCATCTGCACAATTATATATTCTTTATTTTTTATTTTTATTTTTAGTTCAGAATCTTCCAGTCAAGATATTTCTATTTAATACTAAATTAATTTCTGAATTCTTTTCGCATGTCTTCTATTACTTAACTCAACAATAATTATTAAAATTAGGTTTTTACCCTGTACACCATTAGAAAATAAATTTCTCAAGTTGCTTGAGTTTGCCCCTCTAAATAGCCCTGGAACCATCTATATTATCCCAGTTTTCTCAATACTTTTATCTCTACCTTTTAGCTGCCATTTGTAAGCCGGATATGGAATGAAGAATATGTATGCACGGACTACCCTACCGGTGGATTGGGTGACCAGCTTTGGGACCGATTAAGGTGGATCGTCCACCCCCTATGGTGCGTTATGATTATTCTATTGGCAACTCATTTCCTGCTGCCCGGCATTCACTTTCAATTTCTCAGGACTGTTGTGAGTGGAGCTGGTGCGATGGTGCTCGGAACACAAAGCAAAATTAATATAAACGGCTGTCTGGATCGGGATGGCCTTTAATCATTTTTAGCTGCGCCTGCCCAAAGTAGAGCAACACAAGGCACAATGCACAAGGCACAAGGCAGAAGGCAACAGGAAGACTGCCGTCCAAAGCTGTAAAGCGTGGCAAATATACGCTTAATTGGCTCGAGACTTCCCCCAGACTTCGTCGAGCCGAGCACCGACCGGCTCCGGTGCAATAAAATGCAAATTAAACGAATGGAGGCCGGGTAGGCACATTTATTTACTTAGAACCTCCTGCTGTGCTTCCGAATTAAGTTTAAGCCCGGAGGCTAAAAATGCAAAAATGAGTTTTACTAATTTCTTAACTTGTGGTCAGCATGATGGACATGCCACAGGGGCAAGAGGTTCTCCTTCTCTCTCTCAGTATCTCTCTCCCTCTCTCTCTCTCTCTCTGTCTTTTTGTCTACCTCTCTCAGTCTCTCTTGGAGTCTTAATCCTTGCATAAATCGATTTTAAATGAGTTTCCTGCGGTTCGAAGCCATAATCAAAATATTCTACTGGCGCATGCAAATCTGCTGAAGCGAAAAACCTGGAGACTTTCGGTAGCGCACCGAAAAAAAAACACCTAAACAAAAAACTGAGAGAAAAAACTCCATGGTCACTCCCACCTGGCTGCCGAAAAAGCGCCCGAAGGACGACAGCGAAGACGACGAAGACGTCGTTGCCGCAGACGCGTCTTCGGCATGCGTTGAAAGTGGGGCGTGCGCCGTTTAGTATGCAAAGTGGCCCATGGGCCGGTGTAGCCCCGACGGTACAGGGGAAACAAAAGTGAAAAAAAAGAAAAGAAAATGAGTTATGACTTGGACTTGGACTTGGCATACGGCCGAGCGTCGGTCTCGACTCGTTTGCATATTTTAGGCCACCGTTTAATTAAAGGTTCCACAATTCTTGAACATTTGAAACAGGGCACGAGCACAAGGGGTCTGTCAAGAGCTCGCGACTCGCCCATAGTACTTCAGCTGGAAGAGCTGAAGACTTCAGCCTCAACTCCATCTATAAGTGTGTGAGTGTGTGCGTGTGCGTGTGCGTGTGCAACGGCGGCTTTTGTGCTCTCAAGAACCTGCCAAGTCTGCTCTCGGGGGTCTCTCTGTCATGGAGTAGACAACGATTCGGCTGCCCTGTTATTTTAACGCATACACGCACTCCTCACTCACATCGTGTGATATTTCAAATCAATAACCATAACTTTGGGGCCTCTAAATAACTCTATTGTGCGGCGCTCAAGTTTTCTCGGAACTGCTGGAAAATACACTTTATATAAAAATGCGATCGATCGATCGAACGAATGCTTGCTGCGGGTGTCGTCGTTCCTGTCCGCAGCAATCATCATTCTGGGTGGCTGCCTGAATCTCTCTCTCTCTCTCTCTCTCTCTCTCTCTCTCCCACTCCATGTCTGCCGCTTTGGAACTGAGCGGCCTTTCTATCTAGCGCGTCTATTAGCGCTGCTGCCTGTTGTGCATTTTATTGTTTCTCCACTCATAATTTATACGCAGCGACACCTTCTGCGCATAGGTGCAACGGCGCATTGCCTGAACCTGTTTATCACACGCATTAGATCGCAACGCAATGCCATCAATTTTTGTTTTTCAGCTGCAGCAGCTGCTGCTGCTGATGCAGAGAGACGCCACAAAGATGCACCTTTTATATAAAATGAGAGAGACAGACATAGAAAGAGAGAGAGAGAGAGAGAGAGAGAGAGTGAGAGACGGAGTGCAGGTAAAGGGGGCAACATCAACATCAACATCAACTTCGGACTACGACTGCGACTTCGAACAACGCCTTTTGTTCGCTGCTCTATAAATTCAAGTGGATATCAATAATAAATTTCACTAATTTCTGTCATTCCACTCAAGTGCTACAAGCCAGCAGAGCACAGCAGAGCAGAGCTCGAGCTGGAGTTGGAGTTCGATCTCTGCTCTATGAGGCACAGTCATAGCCGCTGAGCCACAGACACAGACACGGTCACACAAGGCCCAGGCCCAGGTCCAGGCATCGAGCTCGAGTCTCTCTATTGTTGTTGCAGTTGTTGTTGTTGTTGTTGTTGTTGCTGGCTATGTTTGCTGCCTGTAAGTCTGTGTGTTAATGTCTTGCTTTTAACCACTTCATTGTTCGGGCGTCAAAGGTTAAGAGTCTCGCATGTTGTTGTCCATGGCTGTCGCCATCGTTCCCGCTTGTCTGCAGCAGCAGCAGCAGCAACAGCATCGGCAACAGCAGCAGTCGCAGCAGCAGCGCCGCCAGCAACAGCAGAAATTCAACCTCGCCCTCACTGCCGTCGCATCGACAGACACTGATACACAGATACTTTGCGCTTTTGTAGTTATTTTTCTTGATTTTTATTATTATATGGTTTTGTTTCGAGTTTTGTATATCTTTTTGTTGTTGCTGTTGCTGCCTTGTTGCTGTTGTTGTTATTTATCTTTGTATTATTTTCATTTTTATACACATCATTTGATTTCATTTCATTTCTCGACTGCTGCCGTTGTCGTTGTTGGGTTTGCTTAGTTATTGTTGTTATTCTGTTAAAACGCCTCAGAATGCAATTGTTGCGCATCCATTCAGCTTGAATTGTATTCGCTCGTCTGATGGCTCTTAATAGGTTCGGTCTACACGCTTTCAAGCCGATTGTCAAATAAAATTGATGAGGTTTTCGGGTTTGGCCATAAAGAGAGAGGGTTACACATGGCAAGGGGAAAAGGGGAGAAGGAATTGCCTAGATATTGCTATGAGGCAAGATCAATCAAGTTATATCAATTAGACGAATTAATAATCAATTGATAAATCATTTCAATGCTCAACATATTTCCCATAACTTGGATTCTTGAATTCATTTATTAACAAAAATACTAAAAAGTATGGAAAATAAAAATTTAAAAATAAAAATATAAATGTATAAGACTTCAAGCCGAACTATAGCTGTAGTAGTAAATATTAGCTGGAATTCCTAAGAACTCTTTTAGAGCCTTTTTAGCCTTTTTATACTAAAACAAAGTAAAAGCGAAATTATCATATTTTTAATGCAAATAAGACCCTGTTTTATTATTTATATTATTTTTATGAATTTATATAAATTTTAGTAAATTGCTAAAATATATTAAAAATAAATCAAATTCATTTCACACATAAACATTAAAAAAAAAAAACATTATTAAATAATCAAATTTTAATTTCTTAGTTTATAAATAAAATATAATAAATATTTGTAAATATACCTAGATATCCAGATAAATATTTTAAAATTAATTAGAGAAAAATATTGAAACTAAATTTAAATTAAATATTTGTAAATATATAAATTAATATTCATTTATATTCAGAGAAATATTTGAAAATAAAAATTCTCAAACAAAATTAAATTTGATTGAGATTTGGATATTCTACCCACGCAGTAGCCATAACAGTTCGTTGTCTTCGATGCCTTTGCGACTAATTTGTTCAAATGAGAAACAATACATAAGCAAATCATCTTCGATGACCAAGAACAACTCATCTTTGGACACCCTAAGAGAGGCTACGCTGTTGCCTGAATGTCTGCAAAGTAACTAAAATTTGTGGCGAGCCGAAGCGAACCGAATTCCCCTTTTTACACTCGATTTCAGACTGGCTGGCAAAATGACGAAACATTTTTCCCATTTTCGAATTTCGGGTTTCGGTATATAGTTTTATTTTTTCTTCTTTTTTTAGAGGCCATAAACAATGGATTATCTAACCACTTACAAAGTGCGTGAAATACTGACAAAGCCGAAGACACTTGTGTAGGAGTCGGAATCGCATGGAAACCGAGATCCATTGTCGTCGTACCCTGCCTATTGTTGGACAGCTGGCTGCGCAGTGCGCACAATGCCAAACAATTAATGTTGCTTATTGTTGTTATCGACGAAGCGCTCTCAATTTTTCCAACTCTCTGTGGAAATTATGTGAAAGTATTTTATTGAGCCGAGCAAGAGGGGGGCAGTCGGAGCACTCGACAGAAGTCAATTCTAATCGAATTGTTTTCCAAATAGTAGATAGCTGCCGACTTATTCCCTGGAATCGCATTCAATAGCAGCCCTATAGATACATCTTCTGTGGGAACCTGTGTGGGAAGAAGATGGTAGCCGAGGAAAGGGCCCATCGATGGGAGATCTGCTTTATAATGCCATAATAAACTGGAAACTGCGGCAAAGTGAAAAATTACCCTTAGCGCTCTTAAGCGCAGCCACTAAAACGTTTAACTTGACTCTCTCGAGACTAATGGCTGCGGCCAATTTGTATATATGCGATCGTCTACCGCTACGGTGGACTTTTATCAGCAGAATTTTTCGGTGTTTCGCATAGCCATAAACATATTCGCATATTGTTGGTCCAGAGCTCTTCTTTATTTTCCTTTTCTTTTTTAACTTTTTGGCTGCCTGGTAATTTTGGTAGCATTCAGGCAGATCAAATCCAAATGCTGTTAGCTCTTGCATGTGAAACGTTTACGTGCTGGCATTTTACACACAGCTGTCTCGGCGCACACACACAACCACACACATACACCTGGATACACGCACAGGATCATCGTCTTGGCAACCTCTCTTAAAGAAAGGTGCTCGCCACTCTCGCTATACGCATTCTTCTCCTCTCAATTACAATCCATCCAAAGCGTGGCTTATGCTTGCCGTTGCCGCCGTTGTTGTTGTTGCTGTTGCTGTTGCTGTTCTGGCAGTCAAATCCTGAGAAATTTGATTGAAGTTTAAAAGGCTTAAAAGCGCAACCAACTACCAGCTCCAAGTTCTGTCTGAGACTTTCAGTTGGCATTCGTTTTATTGCCGACATTATCGAGCCGCATCGTTTGTTATTCATTCGCATTGGCCTGCGAATTTGAATACATCTTTTTACCCTCCCGCTCTCTCGATATCTCTCTCTCTCTCTCACTCTTAGTCTCTCTGTCTCTTTTTACTTTTCGGTCCCTCTTTTCTTTTACGACCATTAAGAGGTCACAGTTCATGCGCGTGCAACGGTCGCAGTGTGAGAAGTTTTAGTTTCGACTTTTGATTACTGAATCGACAGAAGCCAAAGCCAACTTTCACAGTTCAACAGTTGACTGAGGCTAATAATTGAAATAATGGCTGAGAAATATTGCAGTGCCTACTGTGGTATACAATGGAGTTAAATGGATTTAATTATTTATTTATGTAAATATTTAGTATTAATATAAATAATTAGTATCAATAATTTTAATTTAAATCGATTATTCGAATGGAATAAATTTAAAATAAAAAATTTAAATATTTAAATTAAATATATAACAAATGTAAAAAAATTTATTTCCCATTAGCAACAAATATTTCTTTTAAATAGGTTAAGTTATTTTGTGCATAAATGTCTTATCAAACAATTTATTATATTTTTAATAAATTATTCAATTACAATCATTTTCTTTAGTAATTTTAATTTTCAATTTGAAGCCTGTTTTTTACTAAATATTTATTCTATATATTTGGAAAGTTAACTAGTAAATTTTTCCATTAATTTCCAACTTGTCAACTCTCGTTTTCAAACATCTTAAGTTGACTTACATCATTAGATGCCCTCAACTTCTTCGAATTCCTTCTATCCGATCATCGCATTTGTATCCTGCTCTCAGTTCAGATGATTCAACTACGTTAATATATGTATGTATACTGATTAAACATGCCGCCGCTTTGAACTCGCTTAGATCAGTATCTTCGCCAACTATTCTCAACGCCTTTGTGATTTGATTCCCCCACCCATTTATAGCTCTTTGTTGTGGTGTTGTGCTGTGCACTTGTTTCCTTAACAGAGCTGGCCCGCCCGGAAAACAACAGCACCTACAGCACATCATACGATATTTTGGGTTTTTTTCTCCGCCCATTGTTTGATTTATGCGCAGCTCCGTATGAGCCTATATATCACAGCCCGCTTGTGCTACGATATATCACATCCGTATCCATCAGCCATGAAATATTGCGGCTCCTAGCCTTCTGTCTCTCTCTCTCTCTCTCTCTCTCTCTCTCTGTCTCTGTCTCTGTCTGCTCGTCTATCTCTGTCGCACTTTTGATGGCTCCCCCACATGGCACGATAAATTCCACGCCCGATAATATCGTCGGCCACACAATGGCAAATGCCGATACAAAATTTATAGCCCACCCGGCCATAGCCATCCACATGGACCCATTGAAATGATATGAGAGTTGTCGCCCCAGCCCCAGCCCCAGCTCCACCCCCTCCACTCCTCGTCTTCATTTTGGTTATTGTATATGCTATTCTCTTCTTTTCCTCTTCATATTTTTTTTACGTTTTTGATGGTCAATTAAAATGGGTTATTATGGGTTAGCTGAAGTGCGATATGTGTCGATCTATGGCTATGGCGTTTAGAAATCTTTTTTTTTTTTTCATTTTATATTTCACATTTGTGTACTCAATAAAATACCGTTCTTTTACGAGTCTTATGACATAGAAACCTCTCGATTCTAATGTGTGTTGTGGCTCATTAAACTATAAACTCTAAAAGAAGCTGAATAACTTCTGTTGTTGTTGTCATTTCACAGGTGTGTGCGAAGGAGTCGCAGCCACAGTTGGACCAATAAAGTAGTTAAGTGCCTCGGCTCTGGTAGCCAAAACGCTCGAAATGGAGGTTGCGTGTCGAGCGACTAAAATTGGAACTGAGCTCAGGTAACTTGGCAAAGGCTGAAGCAGAACAGATTACTCAGTTGAATACAATCGACTAAGCCATACTCGCTCAGTGTTTAATGACGCTATAATAGAAATAGACTATATTATTTATATTACTATATTAGATTATAGGATAGACTTTACTTAAATCTCTTCTCAATTTGATATACAAAAGATTAAATTATGAAATATTTACTGAAGATTTTTCATGGAATGTTTAATGTATATATATAGCAAGACGAAATTTGAAACACAACACTAATATACTCCTTTAACCTGTCTGAGCGAGCAGAATGATGACCGACTGCAGCGGCAGCCGCATCGTCATCATCAGTTAAATGAAATGATTGAAGCTGAATTGAAGTCTTTAGTCAGCGAACACGCAAGGCAACAATTGGCTCGACTCTGGTGCCATCGTTGAGCAGGAGGCGGCGGCGGTGGGGTTGGGGGAAGCTGGCTACACTGATAAGCTGTCAGTGAAAACCATTGGCTGGTCAGTGATCCGTGCTGGCAGTCGCTTCATTAATCACAACATGATGCAAATTTCTTTGGAAGAAGACGCGGCCAGCCAGCGCCTCAATTTGCATGACCAAATTGCGCATACGCCGCATTGACCTCGCCTCGCCATAGAGTCCTCTACTGTTCACAGACTTCGGGCATCGGGCATCGGGCATCGGGCACATAATGTGCCATATCACTAATTTATGTTGCCAGGCTCCACGATTCGCAGGCTTTATGCCATGCTGTGTGCAGAGCTACAGCTCCGACTCCAACTCCAACTCCAAGTCCAACTCGAACTCCAAGTCGCTGCTGTTGGTGCTGCCTCGACTGCTGTTGCTGCTGCTGCTGCTTGGAATGTGCAGCGTCATTATTTTTATGATTGTTCAGGTATTCAAAATGCTCTCGGTGCTTTATGAACTCCGATCGAGCGCTCGATCCGCACCATCGACACAATATTTTCTTTAGTCAATCGAAGTTGTCGATGTGACTTTTATATGCCACTCAAGCGTTGCTCTTGTTGTTGTTGCTGTTGTTGGTGTTACTGCTGTTGCTGTTGTTGTTGTCTATCAGCGGTGCGGGTGTTAAAGACCACTGAAGACAATTGTTATTTTTAATATCATTGTTGGCACATTGCTGTTGTAGCTGTTACCGTTGCTGTTGCTGTTGCTTTTGTTGTTGCTGTTGCTGTTGAGAGTATTCACTGTAAAACTCATACAGCATCAACATCAACATACAACACTCAGTCATACTTGGACTCTGACTCCGGCTCTCTGTGTCTGGCCGCGATTGTTATTGTAAGCCATGTCTAGTGATATGATTTCATATTGTGCTTTGCAGCTTTTTACAGCCTTTCAGAGGAGACCGCCGACGCCGCCAACGTTGCCAACGTTTCCACTTCTTCAGTTGCCCGTTTCCAATTGCCAGTTACCCGATGCCCAAGAAACGTCGATGGGACTCCATCTCCACCAAGGGATTACAGGAATGGAGAAAATAATTGGAATTTTAATTATGAAATTCAAAATTTATATAAAAAGATTCTTAAAAAAAACGAATTCTACGTTTTTACTTTTTAGAATTTAATCATATAATTTAATTATTTAATTTCAGCTCATTCTATATAAATTATATATATATATTATTTTTATATATTTTAATTAACAGTTTATTTATTTATTTTTTTATTTGTAAGTTGTTATTAGTATTCTGTTGACACATTTTAAAATCCTATAAACGTAATTCTTAATGGCCATCAACCTTAGAAATCAGAATTTTATAGATTTGTTTCAGACTTTAGCTTCATTCAATATGTAAACATTTCGAATGACATACAAATACTAGATATTGCTAGATTTCGATCTGATTTGAAATTTATTACTATTTGCTTAAAGACCTGATGAAAATAAACTATATGTTTAGCAAAAGCAAAGTTTTATGATTAAGACAAAAACCTCAAAGTTAAATGACATCAATGATAATGAGTAACAAAATCAAAAATAAGATTCTTTAATGTACTATTATTAAATTAATTAAAATGAAATTCAAATCTCAGATAAATCAAGGCTTTATCAACGCATTATTATGTATTAACATCAGTTGTCCAATCTTAAGACCTTCAATATTTTGTTAAGCAATTAATAGAATTTCTACAGAACTGAATATATGTATAATATAATGGAGAATAGTTTAATATAATAGAAAACACCCCATTGAAAATGGGGAAATACATTAGCATATAACAATATTGATTTCCCATACATACAGACAATGTCTTGTTCAGGTTCTCTAATCAGTTGAATCTGAAGTAAGGTAAAAAACGTGTTTCATTTGTCAGCTAATCGTTGTCACTTCATTGTGCGAGCCATTAAGCAGCCAACGAGGTGGTCGTTAAATAAATAGGAATTAAACACTTTTAAAGAGTGCCAAGAGTTTATCGGGGGCTAAGACAAAAGTGGAGTTCGTCTATGCAAATCAGGCAAGTTAAAATCGAGGACCACCCAAAAATGAAATAAGAGCCAAAAGCAATTTGCATTTGCGTTTGCATTTGTATTCGTATTGATGGGCATTCAAGATCAGAAATCGAGACAATGGGACACGATGTGGTTTGATTTTGAAGAAGAGTTTTCGCTCAGTGTACAATTAATTGTTTGTTGATTTAGTTGATCATTGAAACGGAGCGCGTTGCTCTGTAGCCAGCGTCTCGTATTTTATGTGAGGCAAACGCATAAAAATCGCTGAGATTCGGTAATCAAAAAAAAATTAGACATTCTGTCGGGTCTACGGTCGGAGGCGATAAACCGGAGCTGCGGCTAGCAATGAAACTGCCCACACAGACGACACAAAGTGGCAGAGGCAGTCGACTGGTAATGATGATGATGATGATACTGATGAGGATGATGCTGTTGCTGGTTGCCGTAAGTTGTCTGCCCTTCCTGCAACCCGCCACTGACCGCAGCCACAATTATCAAGTGTGAAAACCAGCGAATAACAAATTAAGCGAGTGATACGACGTCAAGAACTCAGACTCCAACTCCAACTCCGACTCCAAGTTCGACTTTGACTGCGACTTCAACTGCGACTACGACTCGAGGTTCAGCTGTATTGAATGCATATGGATAGGGACTCACTACTCCGATATCAGTTTTATGGGTGGCCCACATGTCGAGGGCCATAAAGTAGAAAATTATCACCTTTTAAATTGAAGAATCCAAACAAATTGAAACGGATATCGTGTTTAAGTGCTATCGACATCACTTCTATTAGCCCAGGCCCAGGAAGGTGCCAGTGACAACCCGGCTGAAGTCCAGACACGGTTACATGACGCTCCTTAACAGCAAAGCCTTCCTTTCTCCCTCTCTCTCTTTCTCTTTCTTCCTCTGTCTCTGTCGCATTCTGTGCGACAAGCCAATTAAAAGACCAAGTAGAAACCGCATCGAAGTGCGTGGGTTTGAACTTGGATCGTGATCGGGTTCGGTTTCGGTTTCGGTTTCCCAATGGAAGCCTGGCCCATTAGCCACAAAGGTGTAGGCCGTTCTCTCTGCCCCTGTGTGTGTGTGTGTGTGTGTGTGTGTGTGAGGCATCAAATTCCCAGCAGGATGCGTTCGCTATTTGAATTGCTGGACAGTTGAACACTTGCCGCAGTTGGCAATTATGCTGCATTACGTGGCCCAGTTGACAGTTTTGTGACTGCGTCCATTGATATGAAGCTATGGGTCCTAATTGAACTGCCTACCACCTGCCTGGCCATGTCATAGCCCCAGCAGCAGCAGCAGCAGCAGCAGCATCGACATCGGCAGCAGCAGCGAATTCTGCTACGGTTCATGGCTCATGTCCTCGATCAGTGATCAGCAGCCACCGCGGCCATGGGTCGACGGGGCAGATCAGGGCAGAGCAGGGCAGGGCAGGGCAGGGTGGCTCGCCGCAGCCACTGCCTCGCGATTGCTGCCACAGTCAGGCAGTCCGCTGGCCAAGTCTTGGCCATAAATGCTCGCTCCGTGGGAAATGGCGTGTGCCCTCGAGCGTGTGCCGACCAATTTGACTCCTCGCGAACTGGAAAAATACGAAGGTAATAATTCACAAAAAAATATTTGTAGAAACTTGCATGGGAACAATCGCGTTGGACGTTGATTTCTCGAAAAGCGTTCGGCTCCAGCCAAAAGCCAGCTAAGCCGACTCGGAGTCGGCTCCCAGCTCCATGTAAGACTCGCTCTGGACATGATTTTATGCCTGTGTGCGTGTATGTACATACATACTAAAATATATGTGTGTGTGTGTGTGTCTGTTTGTGTGTGCTGGCTGCTCATTTTATTGAGCCAGGGCTGCATCAGTTGCCAGCACGGTTCGAAGGTGGAGTCAGCTTTTTGGGGCGTGGGCAAAGGCTTTGAATTCCCTAAGCTGACAAAGGGCTAAAAAGAATTAACAAAATTATTAAACTATTTCCTTTATTGCTAAAAATTATTAAGGATATTTATTAATGAAATTAACTTTGTATTAAAAAATAACTATAATTAGATTCATGTCTACAAACAAAAATAATCTTATGATTTCCTTTATCTTCACATATTAGTTTTTCGTATAAACATTTGTATAATATATATAAGCATATATACCAAAAAAAATATTAAATAAAGGTATACATACAATTAGTTAAATCTTTATTAATATTTATTGATTTACTAAAAATAATAGATTATATAATTTGCATTATAAAAATATAATTATTATTATTTTTATTAATTTAATGAATATAAAATATTTTTAAAAAAAAAAGTATAAATATTATATATTTAAATTTCACTTTTATTGAATTTCAATAAAATTTGTGTTTTATATAATTTTTTCCAGTACGAATTTTATTTATTTTTACATTTTGATTCATAATTTGCTACCTGATATTTTTATATTTTGATGCAATATACTAATAAAATAAAAATTTCAAAAATTAATTTATTTTTAATTTTTAGGGTTTTCTTTTTTCCTGTAATTTAATAATGGTCCCTGCTTCTGAAACGTGGCCCAGAGCTTTGGCCCCACTTGACTCGACTACCAAAAAGCCAAAGCTTATTGCCCAAGCCGCGCTCAACACGCCCCCGTTTATGTCCCGAAAAAGTACGCCCCCTGTCTGCCGCCTGCCACTACACCAGCACCAGCACCAGCACCGCCAGCAGCACCACTCCGCCGCTGACCCACCAGCACCGTATGCCCACAGCCACCGACTAAGTGCGAATCTGTGGCGCAATCAGTTGCCAAGTTTCGTGGCTGGCATAGTTTCTGAATTTATTTCACCAGCCACTCGAGCCGAGCGTCAGACCGACGGACCGTCGGACCGAACGTCCGACTAGTCGGGTCACGTCCACTGTCTGCTCGAGCTGCTGCTGCTGCTGCTGCTGCTGCCGCTGATGATGATGATGGCGGTGCTGCCACAGTTGCTGCTGCTGCTGCTCCTGCTGCTGCAGCAGCGGCTGCTGTTAAAGAAGGCGAGTAGGTGGATCGTACGTTTGCTTACTAACTGCCGTGGTCAAAATGTTTATCAACTTTAATATTAAATTGTATGCCAGGCAGGCGCAGCTCTCTGTGACCGGTCGAGGCTGCTCGACCGACCGATCGGCCATAAAGCACCGCCCCTGCCTCTGCCCCTAGTTGAGCGAGGGCTCAGCTGGCTGCCAACCGCACCGCCCGCAATTGCCGGCAATCAGATGTGTTGTGGCCTGTCCAGCCGGTCAGCGGCTCGACCAGGCCTGGACCCCGCCCTCCACGCGCTCCAGCTCCAGCTCAAGTTGGAGTTGGAGTTGGCTGGCGAGCTCCGCGTGCAGCTTTCGTGCTGCATATGGCCGGCGGCCAAATTTGTCGCACGTTGAGTATTTTTAAACCATGAGAAAATCCTTTGGCGCTAATAGCCCGAATTCCTTGTGCTTAACATAAAAATCGCCTCATGCTGCAGTGCATCATGCAACATGGAATCGCTGTTTCTTGAAATTAGCTGCCCCTCTCGGTCGATGCCACACACTAGGGGCGGAGCAAAGGGGCCACAGTTGCTGCTACGCGCTCTGCATATGCAACTAGCCATTGCCATTGCCATTGCCGTTGCCGTTGCCGTTGCCGTTGCCATTGGAGAAGCCTCATGTTTGAGTTGCAACTCTTTATTGCCCTCTGCTTTGGTTGTTGCTGTTGTTATTACCCAAATCATGTGAAAATGCACAACGGTTCTAAGCTGCAGGCAGCTCTCATACTTATGTAGCTAAACAGCTGGGGGATCCACGCTGGGGCCTACCTTCAAGTCGACGAATTTCCCCCTCTAGTTTTGACTCGGTGTCTAACTAATTTATGCACTAGCTCGCTGGCTGTGTGAAAGCCTTTGGGCATTGCCAACTGCCAACGGATTTGCATTGTTACTGGATATGTTTTTTTTTTCACACAGGATCTGAGTGAAAGTACAGATCTAGGAAGTATGATGAGATTAGCAAATTAATTGATTATAGAAGAGAACGAAACTGCTCTAACGAGCAGATGAAGCTATATTTTTATAGGCATAGTTATAAGTTAGGGAAATATGATTTGATGCAATCTGAAATTCTTTTAAAGGGAAGATATTAGAGCTAAATTATTTACATATACAATATATATATAGAAACACTCTTTAAATGTTGACGAATCAAACGTTCTTAACTTGTAGATTCACCTCAATGTTCTCATTCAGAATATATAAATACATATAAAACTTCTTTCGCAGGCACTCCCAAAAAAGTTAGGAACTAAACTTTCAATTATAAAAGAAACACTCAAATCTGAGACAAACGTAAAACTTGTCGTTTCATTGGAAATTTAAAACATCATAAATTTTGAGCTGAGCTGAATGTTTTTTTCTGCTAATTCATTACCAAATGCAATCTCGAGTCAACTTTACACTTAATTTGCCAAATTTTCAACGCTTTTTTTCGAAATCCATTCAAAGTGATCACCGATAATTAGCATATGATAATGATCAGTGTCCAGGGAACAGTGATCAGTGATGGGTGATCTCTGATCGGTGATCGGTGATCAAGTCGCAACTTAATGACACACAGAAGTGCACAGGCGAATGCCAAAAATTTGTTGTTAACAAATTAACGTAGAAAGCGCAACGAACCCAGGCCCCGACACTCCCGCTCCGGCTCCCTCGCCGACGCAGCGGGAATGACGTCGGCACCGTCACCCACCCAAAAGGCCGAAATGCCAAGCGCTGTCGATGCGATGATGACGCTGACGTTGATGCCGGGGGACACCCCGGTGTGCCAAGCCAGTACCTCGTGCCCGGAACCCCCTCTGACCGAGACCCAGACCCAGACCCAGACCCCATGCCCAGTTCCCGGTTCCCGGTTCCAGGTTCCAGGTTCGTCTTCGAGTGCATGTCAGAGGCTTGTAAACGTGAATAAACATAATTTGTAGGCACGTACTGCAGCAAACGCCAACGCCAATGAGCATTGGCACGGATTGTGGGGGAGGAGGCTGGCGGAGGGCCGCTGCGGCTGGGGCTGGGGACACACACCACAGACATATGTAAATGTCGGGGCGTTAAATCGGTGCATAGAAGATGATGATGCTGTGCTATAACTACACTGCACAAAAATCAAATACTCTATTCCTAAAAGAAAATCTATTTTAATATATGTTAGCTTAAATATAGCTATATGGGAATTGACAAAAATAGATCAGTAAATAGCTGATCATATAAAATATATTATACAATATATCATTAAACTAGATGTCGATTTCAATTTCCATTTACCTATTGAATATTGATCAACTTTAGCTAGAGAATGATAATCGGAATACATCAATATTTTAATAGTTTAGTTATGAATGAAGATCACACCTAAGAGAATAGTCTATTATATATTGTTTGCAGTGTAGGCGAGTGGTACGTAAACCTGACGTACTACACCCAAACACCGCTAACCGTTTATGGGCATGAAATATCGTTTGGCATAGCGCATGATCATTGTTCGGCCAGTATGAAGCCCCATGCCCGAGCCCGAGTTCGAGCTCGAGCTTGAGCTGAGCAGAGCCGAGCCGAACCAGGCTGAGTCTACCGCTCTGGGCATGTGAACGCAGGGGCAATGCGTTGTTGTAGGTGTGCGAGCCGAAAAGAAAGATTCACATTCTTATGATTAATGATCGGAGTGGAGCTGGCAGCGCTGGCTGCCCAAGGAATTTCAACATAACTACTTTGTGCTCTCCCAGATACAAATCGTTATTACACATTAAATGTTCCCAGTGAGTGGTTAATCAACAGCATGGAACACCATGGGGAGAGGGAGGGGAGGAGCAGCAGTAGAAGATGGAGGGTAGCTGCTGCATACCTTGTTTTCAGGGTCAGTTTCATACGATTGCGGGGGCGTCGGCGGGGGGTGTCAGCGGGCTTTTGAACTATTGAGCTGGCAGCGTGTAAATCAATTGAAAATAATTTGTTACCTTTAATAATAAGTGAAAGAAGCTGTGCCGCGGACATCAGGCGTGGGCCCGCCGGTGGGGAGCTTGGGAAAAGCGGCACAGCTTGTAATTGATCATGTGTTGTTATTGTTGCTGTTTGGAGTTGGCAAACAAACAAACAAATAAACATCGGAGAAGTCGGGGAATCGAAGGAGTCTGCACTGTTATACCATAATCGATGAAATCAATCGATCAACAGTCGCTCGAGTCAGTCCGCAGATGTAGATCCATTGCCATTGCCAATGCCAATGCCATTTCCATTGTTTTCACTTTTTCTCGTTTTTGTGCAGCCTTTTGACTGATGAGAGGATGCGTCTGCGGTGGGTCCATATGAATCATACGTGTGTCGAGACTCTTCGATTCCTTTTCATATATGCCTCAGCTTTGCCTCAGCCATAGCCTGAGCCTTAGCCTTAGCTTTTGCCCAAGCGCCACATGTCGTCGCCGTGGATTCAATTCCTTGTAATCCATACAAATAAATTTTGTGTTTATTGTCTCTGTTGTTGTTGTTGTTGCAGACAAGTCGCTTATAATGTCTTATTTATATCGGATTATTGCTATCACACCATTTTCAAGTGTGCCCAGCTGAATGTGTGACCACCATCAGAGTCGGGCGTCAACGCCAACGGGCGCATTAAAATGTCAAAGAACAGAGAGCCACAGAATGGGATTGGGATTGAGAATGGGACTGGGAATGGAATGGAGTGAGTAACTCTAGGTATGGCGTGTAAAAGGCAACCCATACACACACACACACACACGTTAGTGAAAAGCGATACAAACAAAAGAGTTGTTGCCTCACAGACTCCCAAGTCTCTCTCGAATCTCGACGCTCGCCTGGTACTAAGTCTATGGACTTGACTTTATCGCCGCCTGTTGTTGTTTTTGTGTGTTTGTCTCTGGCTGGCCACAACAACGAGCAGCCAGTTGGACAGACAATCAACGGACGGACAACGGCTACATTGAACGCCTTGGGGACAAGGTGCGGGTCCCTCGTTCTGGCCGGGTAATTCAATTAAGTTCTCAATAAGTGCTTGGCTTACACACACACACACACACACATAGATACTAGTATTAGAGATAGAGACGAGCAGAGAGAGAGGGAGGGAGGGAGAGACCTCCCTAGTTAGTTTACAATAAAATTGATCGCTCTTTTAGCTGCGGCGTTTTTCGGGTTACAAATTTTCGAAAACTGATTTGTGCCTGGCGATAAATTCAGCAACTAATTGACAGTCCCTTGTCAGGGCTCGATTTCATGGCCAGTTGTCTATGGGTCTACGGCTAAGGTGTCAATTAATGCCCAGCGTCCTGATTGAGCCCAGGCGATAAGCCAGCACGCATACCGATTAAATTGTTAGAGCAATTCGTATTGTTCCCATTCTCTCTCTCTCTGCATCTGTGCCCAAGTAAGTTATATATTTAAAACACCTTTTTAGGCAAAACAAAAGTGTCAAAATAGCAGATAGATAGAGCGACCCGGCTCAGTTGAGGCCGGGTCAATAAAAATCGGCTGGCCATGGAACACCCAGTGCGTCGTTAACGTGGCTGGAACCCTAACAGTAACAGTAACTGTGACATGCTTCGTAGTTAAGTGAGTTACAGATACTTCAAAGTATCTCAAACTATGCATCTACCCGAGTGCCTCTGTGGATGTGTGTGTGTACGTGCCTGTGTCTGTGACTGTGTGTGTGTGTATGTGGGGCTTGTCGACTAAGTAAGAACGCGTGTAATGCAATTAGGGGACGACAACAATGTCAAATTGAGACATGTGCAACTACTGTGCGGAAATGTGAAGAGAAGTGCATCCGCAGAAAGGGTTGGGCCCGCAAGCATTGGGAACTCTTACACGGCCACAAATGCGAGACAATGTAACCACATTGTGGAAAAATCATTGTGTAATGGCAAACAATTACAAGCTGACACAAAATGGGAAAATTGTCAATGCGATGTTTATTGGTAAAAGCTTTTGGAATGGCTTCGTGTCGACAATCGAGACTAAATAAATAAAGTTCGATATGTTTGTTACTATATATATCAATTGTTTAGACTTATATATTGTATAAATTAGGTCGAAGTCGTTATTAAACTAAATGATTGTATATTGAAGAAAAACAACAAATAGATTATTATTTATAATTCATGTTTTGTAAGCTTTTATTTATTTTACATAATTTGTATTTACATTGCAGTTTATTTTTGAACCTATTTTAATGTGAAAACAAAAATTATTTATTAGGCGTAATAATTTAATTAGGGGTTTTCGATCTTATTGTTTTTTTTTTTTTTTTTAATAATTTATGTTATCTTGTATAAATAAATATTAAAGAAGAAGCGGCATAGTTATAACAAAGACTGACTAAATTGAATGGAATTGAATTGAATATATTTTATCATTGAAATATTAATTCGTAGGTTCACAATTGTATAATTCATAATTTTTTTATGAAATTAATTAAAGCAGCTCGTCAGCTCAGACCAAGATAAACGTAAGGAACTTCTTAAATATTATGCTTTGAAAATTTACGAAAAATATTGATAGTTATTTTTGAAGTTTTTGTTTTTACTTATTTTTATGATTTTCTGGATTCTTGTTAAGAGCATATAATATAAATGAATTGTAATTTATTTAGGAATTTATGTGCATATATGATTTTAGAAAATTTAATTGTACTCAATTAATATAAAAGAGGCCTTAAGCTTAAGCAAAATATCAATAATTAATTATTTCTATTGCATGTAATATATTTTAGTAAAGGTGAATCACATTAAACACACAATAAACTCTTTATAAATAAACTGTTACATAGATAATGATTTTAGATATTGACAAATACCCAACAGTTAAAGAAACAAGTTTCCATTAAGCTATCACAATAAAAGAGCTAATGCTACTTATTATTATCAGGCTTAAAAGCATTTCTTCAACCAACTTAATTTTAATATTTCACATCGAATGATTTCTTGCCTAAGCCAAGCTCCCACAATAGCGTGTGATATAAATATATGATATTGAATTAAGTAGATGGACTCACCTTTGCTATTTGTATCTTTTATATTTATATATATGTATATATATAGATGTATATAGGTGTAGATATACCCTTGTTGTTTTTAGCTATTGATGAAGCCAAGTGGCATCGCCTCGGCGGCGTTTGTCATTGCAAAAGGCGGGCGTCGGCATATCAAATGGTGCCAGCTGACAGCATAGACAATGTACAATTACCGGAGACAAGTTTTGGGCTTGGCCCACTCGAACCAGCGGCTCTGCGATGCTGTCATCAGCATATCCAATCATCCATGTGTGTATCTACGTACGACGTACGCAGCTATCGCTTGGCGCGTGATTGTGATCATGGGCAACAACTTGACGCCGGCAAGCACCACTCGATGGCTGCCGCCTTTGTGCGGTGGCTGTCAACGCATCAAGCCACAAAATGGCGTCCATTTCTAATGCGGCCCTTGGCTGTGGCATTATTGAATGGCGGCAAATCGATTTGCAACGTTTTAATTGCCGCACAAATTGAGCCAAGAGGCAACTTCATTTGCTCCGGCATCGTGGACATTATTCGGATTTCGTATTCGACATTTCGTATTTCGTATTCTGGGTGGTCGCACAAGGCCACTTGGAGTGCGAACGTGCCTCGGGCACTGGCCAATTGCCGATTGCCAATGCCTGGGCCCGGGACAGGTCATTAAACGGCAACCCCCCGGCCAGCCAGGGGTAGCACTCGCTGCTCGTAGGGGTGCTCCTGGCTGACTGCTGGCTGCTGGGCAGTAAATGGCTCACTTTTGGCAGACGTTGTGCACTGCCTGCTGCTTAATCAGCCAGGGGCAGAACCAGGGGCTAGAGAAGATGCCACCCTAGTTGCGGAACCGATACGTTTAATTGTGGCCTAAAACTGACACACACACACACACACACACACAATGATAGACATAGACAAGTCCGTTGTCTGGCTGAGTGAAGGCGACAATATATCCATCAATCTGAGCTCGCAGGATAACACGCTTGCCATCCTTGTCTATGGCTGTTGCCGTTGCCGTTGCCGTTGCCGTTGCTGTTGCTGTCGACCGCCCGCTGTGACTTTCACAAAATATTTTGGTTGTACGCAGTGCGGATTCGTGCAATTATGGGCCTGTTTGTGGACAATGTGTGTCGAATGCTGAGCGACATGAACCGGGCCACAGCACACATCCTGGCCACCGCCATGTATCCTGCGGCGAGCTGTTGCCAAAACACAGCCAACTCGGCCGAGTCGAGCAACAAGTTCTATGGTTGACCAGAAGATAAGACCCGAAAGGAAAAAACTCGAAAATAAAGGAACTGAAAAAGGAAACAGAATCTCGCTGCGTTTGCTGGCCAACCCACCACACACTGGCCAGGACAGAGCCGCAGGCTGTCCCAGATATTGAAATATCTGCGGGGACGGGGTCGAGGCGTGGCAGGAGGGCGCGTCCCGTATACTTGTGCTGCCACCTAGGACGCCACAGCTGAGACGCAATGCAATGTAGACATCACTACTTGCCCCTTGCCACATAATACCTTTCCATTTTGCATGCCACATTTGCCAGTTGCCAGTTGACAGTTGACAGTTGGCCCAAAATCAATAGTACATGGCCATAATGGCCAATGTCATCAGAGAAAATAACAATAACAAAACTGATGTACGAAATTGAAGCAGCAAATGAGCCAGCAGCTGGACCAATCAAGCCACAGAGTCTTGGGCAACCCCTAAGGGCAAGAGAAACCTTAATTAAAGACAAACTCCAGATAGCCATCGAAGCACTGCACAGTTCCTGGTAATGCGCGTGCTAATGGCAATGCAATGGAATGCAGTTGCCAGTTCTAGATCTCTCGCACAATTGCCAATTGTCGATTGTCTAGATCTTCGCATTTGGCACGTTCCTAACCACTGTGCCTCGGCTATTCAATGGGCGACGCACTTCTATAGAACTGGCAAGCACCACGACCACACCCAAAAATAAATAATGCCCGTATGGCAACATCGGCATCGAATGCGAGCATCAAATTCAAAAGTTATCGTAAATTAAGAGATCTGACAGTTTGAAGCTGGACCAGTTGCCTTATAGGGCCCTAGTCTCTGGCTAAATTGGAATCTTGTAAATTAATAGATGCTTCAAATATGAGAAGCGATTTGAGTTATGAATTTGCCTAATTCAAATCGCTTCATTGCTGACAGCATCTCAAAATTTCAGCTCATGCGAGGTGGATGACAGACAGAGCCAGAAAATAATGTTGATCACACTTTTGATTGGGCAAAGTTTTTGTTTCTGAATTCTTGAATTATTATTTGCATATATAAATAAATATAATAATAATAAAAAACATTTAAAGAGAACCTGCCGAGCAATAACAATAAATTAATTATTTTCTATGTATTTTGCTGATATCAAAAACACAAAAAATTGATTACACAATGAGCTTAGGGCCGAAAATAAAATATATCGAATTAATGGGTTGCTCAAACTTATCAGAACATTTACTTTTAGAAAAATGTTTAACAATAAACATTGCCGCACCCAAGAATATTCCACTTTGGGCGGAAGTTGCCAAAAGAACGATAAATGTGTAGAAAGACGTGTAAATATAATTTTTTTAACATATGTATATTTTGAGTCCACTATGAATACCCCATTTAGATATTGGGGGTTTCTCAAGAAATTGCTTTTACTTAATTAATACTCAGTCGCAGCCTTCTGCAATAATATTTTCAATATATCTACTAAATTTTCTCTAAAATATCAAACGAATTCCTTATATATTGCCTTACATCATACCGATTCGTTCTATATTGTCACACAGTAACTGTAAATACAAAAAAACCCCAAAGGAAATAGGTAAAATGAAAACCCCACTTTTGGCGTAGTACGTCAGCTTTCTTACCCAGTCGTATTCCAGTAAAGATAAACAAATAAGGTTTAGTATATACAATTACGCATAATTCATATATTTTGCGATAGCTTTCGCTTTTATCATACATAGACCATATATAATACATGCACTTATAGGTATATCTCTATACAGATATACGTACATCTAGAGCTAGACTAAGATAATGAGATCGTTGATTCTTTGTGTGTAGAACTCGTGTTTGTCATTGGGGCAAAAGGCGTAACATTTAACTAAAAGTAACAAACATTCAATTGATTTATATATGTATATATATATCTATATAGGTATATATGTTCTTGTATTTAAATGCAATAAAATTAAATAAAATAACAAATTATGATTGTAATTATAATTATAATTGTACAGTCTTTGAATGACCGATGAAGGTCTGAGGTTTTCTCTGGGAATTGGTATTGGTGTGTTACAAACTGAATGCGTCTACTACTGGCTATAAGGTACATACGATAATATAACTATATAAACATAGTAGATGGATAGAGACTTAAGAATAAAGTACAGTGGGGCAAAAGTGATCTCTAATGCCATAGATATTTTGGAATTGTTCTGTTTCGCAATACTTTTTACTAAGTTTCCATTTGATTTGTGTCTAGTTTGTCTTCCTTTGGCTTTTTGCAGTTTGTAGCGCCAATGCGACAGCTATATAGCATCGGGTCTATATGGAGAGTCGATTGGACTAGTTGTGACTGGTTGGGCTCCTGGGCTCCAGGATCTGCCTGTGCTTCACTGGGGCAACGGCGGCGGCGACGATGACGGCGGCTGTGTGGGCGAGTAGGTGAGCTGGGGGCGTAACCTGCGACTCGAACTCAAAGTGGGCGGCGCTAAAGCTGAAGCTAGAGGTGGATCTGTAGCTGTAGCTGTAGCTGTAGCTGTAGCTGAAGCTGTGCTGACTGCTACTCCGGGCCAGGCACTTCCCATGCCTGGCGGCGCTCAGCACTCTGGATGCGGCTGCATCCTGAACATAAAACCAATAAATTGCGATCAGCTGACCAATCTATCTGCTCATGATCTCATCGATAGTGAAGCCCAGCGTGCGCTTGGGACGCTCCGCGGTGGCTCCACCTGACGAGGACAGATCCAGGGCGGGCGTATTGTGATTGGAGCCGGGACTGACCAGCTGCACAGGCTGCACAGCAGGCTGGCTGGGGCGAGGAGCTGCTGCTCCTGCTGCTGCAGCAGCTGCTGCTGCCTGAGCCGCTGTGGCCGATTCGCTGTGGCTCTGCAGATGACTCTTGAGATTCGCACGCTGGTTGAAGCTGCGCTGGCAGATGGGGCACTTGTGGGGGCCTTCCTCCAGGTGGGTGACCTTGTGCACGGCCAGCGTGCGCGACTGGCAGAAGCCCTTGCCGCAATCGTTGCACTTGAACGGCTTCTCCTTCGAGTGGATGTAGCGATGATCGCGCAGATGATCCTGGCGCCTGAAGGCCTTGCCGCAGATGTCGCAGGAATAGGGACGCTCGTCCGTGTGGGTGCGTTCGTGGATGAGCAGATTGTAGGACTTGGTGAACTGGCGATTGCAGTACTTGCAGATGAACTGCTTCTTGGGCCGGCTGCTGCCACTGCCGCCTCCGGCTCCGGCTGCTGCGGCGCCGCTCAGCTTCAAACTGGGCATGACTCCAAAATGGCGAGCGGCGGCGTGCAGCGTATGCAGTCCGGCGGGATAGGGACGCACATGGGGAGGGCCATGAGCGTGGGGATGGCCGTGATGGTGCGGATGATGGGGATGTGAATGCGGGTGCGGATGGTGATGATGCCCGGCTGCAGCAGCTGCTGCCTGTTGTTGCTGCTGCTGCTGGTAGATGGCGGCATTACGTATCCATTGGTTCATGAGCAACGCCTGCTGGTGCACGGCCACGGGATCGGCATTGGCTCCGGCATAAACCGGATAATGGCCATGCGGATGCTGCTGTTGCATCTGCAGCCAGAGGCGATGATGTTGCTGATGCTGCTGCTGCTGGTGTTGCTGTTGATGCTGTTGTTGTTGTTGCTGCTGCTGTTGTTGCTGTTGCTGGTAGTGTGCCATGTGACGCAGATGCAGCTGCGTGGCCACTGCCTCATCGGCGGCTGTGACTGAGCCAGTGCGTCGCAACGGCTCCTCAGTGGGCGTGTGCGGTGGCGTCAGCATTGGTGACAGGCTGCTTTCGCGCTCCTCTTTGATAACTATGAAATCGTCCTCGACAAAGTCTGAAGATTGCACAAGAAAAAAGAAACGAAATATTGTGATTTAGTTCAATTGTTCTAAAAACTGTGCTAAATATCAAGCACTTTAGCTCGCTCAACGCGCGCTTTGAGCAGGAGAGCAAAAAGCACTTTGAGCTCTCTCACTTTCGCACTGCTTTGCCGTCGGCTTTTTCTCGTGCTTACCTTGTTCTCTGCTTATGTTAAGCTCGTCGTCCACGGTTATGTTGCTGATGGGCGAAGCTGAAGTGGAAGACATATTCCCTTTTTTTGTCTTCGTTAAAGTTTGTTGTTCTTAGTTTGTGTTTTTAGCACTTGCTGTATTGCTTGTTCTTTTCTTGTTCACACTGTCACTTTGCACTAACTGTATAATTTGTTCTTTTTGCTTTGGTCTCTGGCTTTTACGTCTTTTTTTCAATTGCTGTTTTGTGTTTGCTGTTATGCGCTGTTCTTTTCCATGCGACGTGCCCACGACAACGTCTCAACTCAAACTGAATTCTGCTTTCGTTTTGTTACTCTCCGACTCAAACTCGTGAAAATGTTCAACGACTCAAATCGTATATCAAGTGCGCTCTTGCCCTCTCGCTCTCACTTATCCGCTCTGTTTAACTGATAGCGTGTATACGTGCGTGCGTGTGTATGTGCGTGTTTGTGCATTGAGTGAAGTGACTTCTGCTGTGGCTGCTGCTGCTGCTTCTGCTGCTGTGGCTGCTGCTGCTGCTGTTGCTGTAGCTGTGAGTAGCGCTCGTTAATAACTGAATGCAACTGCGGCGTCGTCGACCGGTTTTGAAGCGAACCAACAGCAGCTGCCTTTTTGCCGTCGTCGTCGCTCGCTGTTGTTATTGTTGTTGTCGGGGTTGAATTTATTTGGAAATGGCAGATACGTACACGCCTACCTGCTGCCCAACGAAGCGCTCCGATTGGCTGATGCCAACTACCAGCGGCTGCCGTATCTGTTTCGGCTCTTTGTGTTTTGTTTTTGTATGCACACAACAGTGTACTTTTGTGCGCTCTGCGCGCGTGTTCGGCATCGTGCAGGAACGACTCCACGACCCAGCCACTCGGCAGCATCGCCTCTCGTTCTCCCGTTCTCTGCCCGTGCTGCATGATGCTTGCTGCTCACTGGCAGTCAGCAAGCGGAAACTGTTGGGCTGATGGTCGGACGCCGTTGTCGGCTGCTGTAGCTGCCGATGCTGCTGCTGCTGCTGCTGTCGATGCTGCTTCTGCTGCTGCTGCTGGCAGGCAGCCATCAGCCCGGAGACGACCCGCATCCCACCCAGGCGCATGCCCCGGCCAGCTGGCCCTGTATATCCTGCTCCTGCTGCTGCTGATGCTGCTGCTGCCGGTTGCTGATGCTGCCGTTGTTGCTCGTGCGGCTTTTTGCCTCGCCCCAGGATATTGTAATCTATTGTCCTTCCTCTTCTGCTCCTTTTTTGTTTTTGCATGTGCGTGTGCCTGATTCGTTTTCATTTAAATTTTAATTTGCCACACAAAATCAGAAATCTCTTTTTGACTGCCTCCCACGTTTTACACTTTCGCAGGAAAATTCAATTAGCCAGATCAAAGCAATTGTTCTCTAAACTCATTTTTCGCTCGGGGTGTACGCATTTCCTCCTCATTTATTCTGAATTTCCATGTGATACGTTACATTGGCGGGGTTTCAAAAAAGTGCACAAATTACATTTGGCAGTTCATTTCAACAGCAAATTAATCAAATTTATTGTTGGTTTTATACATAAATAATATATATTACTGTTAAATATGTTCATTTTCTGGTGTTTTGTTAAGTTAATTAGTCAAGTTTGTTTGTAACAATTTAAGCATTTGAGACGCTTTAAACATTTCATTTAAACCCTGAACAACAAAAAAAACTGTCTTTAAAATATGTTTATAGCTAATTGAATTGACTGCGAGTCAAGTAGCGGCACTTTATCGTCTCCGCACAACAGCGAGAAGGAAGGAAAATCGTTTATTCAATTTTCTATAATTTTCCTCTTCTTTTCCGCTGCGGCTATTGGCAATAATAATGTCAATTTGTCAGTAGATAATGATTATTTAATGCGGTAAATTGATGCACACAGATTTGCTGCCATGCTTAAACTTGCCATAGCAAATCGCTAAACTCGAAGCAGTTAAGTTCATGTCGAGCGCGCTGTAAGAGAACAAAATTGAAAAACTATGATATTTAAAAAAAAAAAAAATGCAGCAAATTGTACTCAACTTTTGTAAATGTTTATATGCAACATAAAGAAAAATAAGTCAAAAATAGTAGGCTTAAAAATAAATTGATGTCATTTTTAACAATTTAACATAAAAAAATTATAAATATGAAATTAAATTCAGCTACAAAACATAAGCAACTAATTATCTTTAATTATTATTATTATTTTTAAACAACCAGTTATTCATGTACCGAATATAAAATTATGAAATGTAAATGATTTTATTTAAATTGCATATTTGTGTAATACTGAGGTCTATTAAAAAGGAAACTAAATCATTGTTATTATTTCATTAAAATAAATATGCTATAATAGAAAACCTTTTCAAGTCACCGATTGTTTTCAATTGCTTTAAGACTTTCAATCTCAATCAGTCAACTTTAACAATGAAAGGCTTGTTCACTGTTTGTTGTTATCGAAAGTGATTTTGCTTTCGGCGGATACTTGAAATCGGGAACACATTTTATTAGGCTTATCAGCAAGGCAGCCAGTTAAATAAAGTAATTTCGAGCTATAAACTATAGAAATGTTAAGTAGTAATACTAATACTGTATGCTATATATACATACATACAATATATAGATAACAAATTTCTTAGACTTTGATTTGAAAGCAATAGAAAAGCAAGACAACAGCAAAATTTTTTTTCTTTTTAATAGATTGCGATAGAAGATATATATTAAAGATCAAACAAAAAACATTTTTATAAATATAATAAAAAGTAGACTAATTTAATATAAATTACAATATACCTATGACAAAAAGTACTGAATGTAATTTGAGGAAAATATCTATTAATATATGTACATGGAGTATATATGTACTTAAATTATTAACTATGAGATTCTGTTTCCAAAAGAAGCAGAATCGAATCGAAAAATACCCATAATCTATTTTTAAATATTATATATATATATATGTGTATTTAATATACATATATTAAAATTATTCAATTTTAAATTCCTTTCGATTTCCCTCATCCATTGCCAAACTTCTGTTGGCCACATTCAATGATTTTCGTGGTTTTACCACACATTAATGCAACCAGCAAATCCATCAATTAATTAATAGTTTTCCCAGCGGAAATTGGCTCTGGCTCTAAGCCAAATCCAAGCACCGACTAAGTCCGGGTCAAGTCAACAGAGACTTGGCTGGGCCGAAGCCTGTGCCCAGCTTAGTGGCACACTTTTCCTGCTCTCACCCGGCGGGACTTAGGGCAAGGAGTCACTACTGTGCCGCGGCAAGCCAATTACAAAATATTTACTCAACAATTTTTCGTCAATTTTCCCAATTCTCTAAGACAACAGACGAGTCAAATGCAAAGTCAACTGGCTAAATCAAATATCCTGGCTAAGCAAAAAAAAAAAAAACTCTAAAATTCCCAATTTCACATATGTGTGTGTTGCTGTTGTTGTTGTTTCTTTTGGCTAGCAGCTTTCTTGTGGCAACTGGCAAACGCCGCCGTGTTGACACTTGACAAACAGTCGGCGAACTTTTCCATTTCAAAGTGTTTCCCACAGCCAATCGGAGTGCACGCGCAGTAATTAACATCATGTCATAAGTGTACAGAAAACTACAACAACAAAAGAAAATAAATAATAATAATAGATAAAAACACAAACACAACTCGCACTGAGTCAGATGAAAGACCCAGACCGAATATTTCCCAGCGCGCACACACACGCACACAGCTTTGATATATGGCAGCAACTGTCAACTTCCTGTGAGCAGACGACACATGTAGAAAGGATTAACTTGACACACACACACACATCTGCTGCTGTTTATTTGCATAAGCATCGAGTCGAGCACGGAAACGGAAATTGCCCGCCTTGACTTGATCATAAAAAGAGCAGCAAGAGAAAGAGAGAGAGAGAGAGAGAGAGAGAGAGAGAGAGAGAGAGAGAGAGAGAGCGAGAGAGATCTGGTCCAGGACCTGGCCAAGGATGCACTAATAAAGAAGTCATTAGGCCATAAAACCATAAAAACGAGCCAAAAACCAAAGCAGGCAACAGCTAACGGCAATTGCTCGACATTAGTAGCTCGGGCTGCCTGCGCTCTGGGTTTTTGGGCGCACAAAAAATGTAGAGCATAAAAAATATAACAACGAGAGCAGCAACAGCAGCAGCAGCAGAAGAAAAAATACAAATACAAAAATAAAACAAAATCATCATAAAACACACAAATTTGACAATTCAATTGGCTTTTTGGCCTTTGCTGTTGCTGCTGCTTCCTCCTCCTCCTCCTCAGCATTTTTTGTACCATAAAAACTGTCTTCGCAGAAGACCCTTGACCTTAGCTATCGTTGGCCTGGTTTTTAGCAACATTTGCGACAAACAATTTCATTATCCAACTGCCTCGTTTACGATTTCATTTGTTTTTTGCCATTTCGGCGAACGAAATTAGATTTTTTAGTGCAAAGTCGCGTTTGTCACCCAAAAACATTTCACGACCCAACGCATTTCGTTTGGTTTTTTCGTAACTTTCATATATTGATGATTTTTTTTTCACACTAAAAATGTCAGTGCTATTATATTTTTTGTGAACTTATTATATGCCCTGTTTTGACTGTGTTTTTAGAGCACTTGAAATGGCCTTCAAATAATTCTTTGAAGTTTCTTAATATAGCTCAATAAAAAATGTAGATCTTTCTTTTTGGCATTTGCCTGGAGTATAGAAGAAAGAGAGAATAATTAAATAGGCATGCACAAATGTAAGAAAAAATAATAATAACAGGAAAGAAGACACATATGTATGTATGTATATGCATATGCATCCATGTATACATAAATATTAAACGGTCAAATCTTGTCATTAGTTGCTAGAAAAATGAAATCACAGTAAATCATTTCATATACATATTGGAATTTTTTTTATAATACAAATGAACATTTTCTTAACAAAAAAAAATAAATAAAATAAAAATAAATACAAATATAATTACATATTAAAAACTGCATTTCTATGCATTCAAAGAGAAAAGAACATAAAATAAATAAAATTGTTAAGTTGATGTTTTGGATCAAATATAAACTAAAAACTATATTATATATATTTTCTCATATGAATCAGAGAAATTAAATTCAATTTGAAATAGTATTTATTTGTCAACTAATTCAAGATTAAACAAGAAAGAAGGATTACAATACAACCGGACAACAATTTAAGTGACAGTCGTAGCCCATACTCCATTCTATATTCTTCTTCTTGATTCTACATATACTTAAGAGACAGAGCTCGAGCTCTGGCTCATATTTCAAGGCAAAGTGAAAAGCAATTTGGCCAAACGCAAAGAAAACGTAAACAAACAATCAAAATAAACACGCGAAGCTGCTTCCAATGAAAACTGGAAAATGTGATTTTTCAGCAATGGCAAAAAGTCGCGAAAAGTAAAAGTCGAAAAATTGTCGCAGGCCTTGAGCTGAAATGGATTTCATAATTAGGTAAATATGCGCGAAATGCACTTTTATTGCGAAGGGGATGTGCCCGGGCAGAAGTCAAGGCTAGACGGTTGCAGTTCTTTGCATTGTCTCGATTTGCATTGCTTGCGAAAAGTATCTAAACACACCATAAACGCGTCACGCCCGCGACTCGCCATATCGACAATAAATACACACACATATACATATGCATGTATGCATGTGTGTAGTATATTGCAATGGCAATAAAGGCACCAAGGACATAGTTGGGCAACGAGCCGACCAGAAACCAAAACACCAAATTGCCAAAAGGCCAAAAAGGGGTGTACCCTTTACCAGCGTAATTAAAAGGGGTTGGCCCAGGTACATCGAGCCTTCCCAGCCCAAAATCGTGAGCAAAGATGCGCTCTCATTGTGTGCGCGCCTTGTGGTGGGCGCGACGCACTTTTACTCCTTGCAGTTACCTGGAAAATGGCAAAGGTGTAGCTGCTGAGGATTAGCTGCACTGAGCTGTAGCTAGAGTGAGTGTGCATGTGTGTGTGTGTGCGTGTGTGTGTGTGTGTGTGTGTGTGTATCTCTGACTTGTCACTGCTGCTTGGCCGTAGCGAAAGGCTGCAGCAAAGGGTTGCATTTATTTGGCAAAATAATTAGATTGATCCTCGGCTGAGCAGCAACGATTACTGGTCAAATTAGCGCTGCAGCAGGCTCCTCCCTTGCCACCGCCCGTGACAGCGGCTACTTAATGCAACGTCCGCTTATCGCCCGCCTGCGTGTGTGGCCATAAAATTGCGCCGTCTGCGATAAGGCGCAACAACAAAAATGTCGCAAAATCTAATAAAAATAAACACGCAGACTGAGCTCAGGTGTGTCAAGAGGGGGATGGGGAGGGGAGCTGTCAACAACAGCAACAACAACAACAACAAGAGCGAGAGCTTTTTTTTATGATCTGCTTGACTTTGATTTTAGCCGCCGCGCTTGTCATAAACCGCGGCGACTTTCATATTTGGCCGGCTGTTGATTTTCATATTTCTTCAACAGTTCAACAGTTCGCCCTGCGCTCTCCTTTTATTTGCGTTTGTGATTTGGCAATATGGCGGCGACGGCGGCAGCAGCAGCAATGGCGGCAGCAACAAAAAGCCAATCAAAATACGCACCAACCCCAGTGCTCAGCCCCCGCACTACCCCACTTCCACGCGCACGCACCGCTCTGCAGACACAATGGCCCCATAGGCCGCCCCCCCTCGGGGCGCAACGAGGCTTTGATTAATGCGTGCGCCTTTTGACCAGAGGCCTAATTGATTTGGCCAAGCGCAACTCTGGCTTGGCTCAGCTATTTTGAATGCTTTTCAATTAACCTAACGAAAAAGGTAACAAGAAAATAACAAAACGCGACTCCCGTTGCGCGCCTGAACCATTGAGCTCTAATTAAAGCGCTATTAATGATACGCCCACCCATTGCTAGCCGGGGCACTGCTCACTCGCCGCTGTCGCTCTCGCTCTAGCTGTCGCTGTCGCTGTCGCTGGTGCCCCGATGATATCGCTTACAGCACTAATCAGCACCAGAAATCCAATCCAAGTGTGTAATTAATAATGCTCCGTTTGGGTTTCCAGCGAACGCCGCTTGTAAAGTATTCAAATTACGCAGACGAAAAGTGTGAAAATGCGTTTTCTCCACTGACAGCGCCGAGGGCAGCCATAACATTCGTTGATTTATGACTGCAAACATGTGCGACCCACCAGATCCTTTGGCGCATCCTTCAGCGCCACTTCAGTCGCATTCCAGGCACTCTCTCTCCCTCTCCCTCTCGCTCTCTCAGTGGAGTGTCGAGTACAAGTGGGTCGGACCGTGGCCACGATCCAATTACATGCTATGCTGGTTTATTTGGTCACTTGCACTCGGTGTGTTTACAGTGCGCGGCTCGTCATAAATTACGCAATGCTTCAACTCGCAACTCCTCCAACGACAAACAACAACAACAAGAGCAGTTGACGTAATCTGATGCCCAAATCCTTTGTCGATAACGATTCTGGAAAACTCTTGCACTTTGTTTACATGCGAGTCATGAGACTAAGTGTCGCGACCCAAATTTTCCCAAATGAAAAACGAATATCAAATCAAATCAGTAAAAACTTTTCACTCCAGTCGAAGCTGCCCAAAGTCTACTGAGAAGACTTGAGCTCACAGAGCACTTGGGTGGTCCAGCGAGCAGGCTCTCTCAAGTGGCCCGGGCCACATTTGGCAGTTGCACTTTTACAGCTAACTACTTACTAAACATCCATACTTAGAGCTAATGTGCATTTCGGGGAAGCATTAGCAGCGATAGCAGCTAAACGGTAGTTCCACAGCGCTGCGATGCTCGAGTGGTTTCCCGTTGATTTCCTACTGAAGGATGCTCTGCTCACATCTTGAGATTGTTTGGTTTCGTTTTGACACGATTTGGGTTTCACGAAATGCAACAACCGAGGAAGAAGAAGAGACTGCTGAAGCTAGACATATGGACTAGACTGTGTGTGAAATCAGCTCCGTTTAGATTTCATCTCAAAATGAGAAAAACATCATCACCTGTAACTGCAATAAATGTGCTTAGCTTCTTTCTAAGCAAAGTCAGGGAGACAATCACTTCGGAGGAGCTCATAGCGAGAACTCTGACTGTCATCCATTCAGCAGAATTAATTTATCAGCGCTGCTCCAGCTGTCTACACTGTTGTCAAATTCAGAAGTCAAAATGCCCTAATTTCTTGACGGTGTTTCTCATGTTTAATGATCCGTATTTGTTGGCTTTTAAAGTTATGTTTAGAATTTAAAGCATGTTAATCAAATGTAGCCATCTTACATCGCCCCAAGCTGTTACTCCTTGATAGATTACTAAGATTTTCAGCACGGAATAATCATTGATCACTTATTGTATATACTTATTATACCATAATCAACTCTATGTCAACGATTGATTGATTCAGCAACGCAGAGCTTAAGCTCCAATAATTAAATGCAGAATATAAGACCTTACATACTGCCGATCTAATATTATTATCATAAACTATATACTTTCTAAAAACAAAATTTAAAAAAATATATATATCTTTTTAAAAACATTCGCTAATCTTGATATTCGTTTTAAATTATTTTTTATAGACAATTTTAAATATGTATAACGATATATCTATATCTATATCTATATATTTTCATGTCATATACGTTATATACGTATAGGTTGACAATTCACTTCCTTCAAGCTGAATTACATTATTAAATGACAAGCATTGCGAAACCTTTCGTTTGAGTTCCAGTCACGCATTAATAGTTAACGTAAACTATACTCAAGTGTCGCCCTTTTCCCGTAGCTTCAGGTAATGCGAAAAGATTCAATCTAATTTCGTTATCCGCTGACATCAGGTGAAGGCAATCCAACTCGCAGCAGAATGGGGAACGGTAATAAACAGAGGGAATTGCTATTGCTAGGTCTGCTATCACTAGTTCTGGTAAATTGTCAGAACATGACCGGAGATGGCTGTGAGTATAATCAACTTAATCAACACTTTGAGCGATTTTTAACACCAATGCCCAAATCTGTAGTTGAGTGCTTTAGAGGTCCAATACCGGGTAAGACGTGCAGAACACCCAAACTCCGCTACTACTACGATATAGCTCATGACCTATGCCGTACGTTCATGTGGGGCGGATGCAAAGATCCAAACGATTCCAAGTCCATAAATCGTTTTGAGACTATAGAAGACTGTAATAAGAGGTGTAGAAAGCAGCGACCGCAAATAAGAGTTATGAATTAAAAAAAATTGAGGCCTTTAGGAAGCCCCAAGAAGAGAGGGAAAAACACACATAGGTTATTTTTTATGTCTATAAAAAATAATTTAAAACGAATATCAAGATTACCGAATGTTTTTAAAAAGATATATATATTTTTTAAAATTTTGTTTTTAGAAATTATATATCAAATCAAAGGTATTAATGCGTAGATTACATATATATGAAAATTTATGATCTAGCTCCTTTAGTTCAAAAGATATTTCAATTCAATTTTTATTTTCAATTTTTATAATAAAAATCAAATCATAACTCTTATTTTTGACTTTTATAATAATCATATATATATATATATATATATATATATATATATATATATCATAAATTATAAATAATCAAAAATAAGAGTTATGATTTGATTTTTATAATAATATAATAATATAATAATTATTATAATAATAATCCGAAAATATATTGTCATCCATAAAAATTAATTCTTCAAGTACACCGTAACATTCTGTGACATATATACAAGCTTTTAATCTTTCGAATTTTTCTACAATAATAATAAAAATAAAATATCATTCTATTTAAATAAATCAAAATTTCAGCTAGAAAGAGCATGCTTAAAATTTTTTATTAATCATTATTATTTTATTGAGTTTTCGATATATCATTAAAAAAACGTATCATTTCATGTAATTAGCAGCACTTTAACTTCAGCAGTGTCTTAAATTACAAATGACAAATCAATAAAAAGCAAGTTTCTCTATAATACCATGAACTAAAAACAATTTTTTTCCATGATATTGAAAATATAATAAATAATCCTTAAGAGGGTTTCAAGAGTTTTAAGATTCTTTAAAGTTATCTATCGTCAATTTAATATTTAATTTGCTATACTAGATGTATCGACTGTCTCTATAACTAGAACTTATGCATTCATACAAATGATTTATCAATGGAATGATAGGTGGGATTATGCCCAAGTCAGAGATAAAGTTTGATTTATAAATGTCCTATTCCTATATACATATATATAAGTGGACAAAAATCTCTTTCATCCACTTAGTCAATCCTAAATTCCTTTGCAAATTCCTCGCTCAATTTTCTTAAATGTGCAACTAATCGAAGTACCTTGCTTGGTTAACCCAACATTTGATGCTTGTCACCTTCGGTGGCGCTGTTGGCTATCTGAGGAAATTGTCCTGCTGCTAAATGTCGATGAAAATAATTATCTGTTTGGCAAATAGGCTGGACAGCTTCATCAGCAATCTGTTGGCAATGGCCCTCAACAACGGCAACAGCAACTCCTATGTACATCCAATTGCAATTACGCGTATCCTTGAGTTACGAATACGCCGGAGGGGGCACGAGGTTAGCCCAAGCAGCCAGAATTGCTGGGTTTTTGCCAGGCGAGCGAAGCGAATGGGCAACGCACAGCTCTCGGCATTGGTTCGGCCAGAGATTTGAAGTGGAATCTGCACGGGCCTAATGTTGTGATTAGCATCTGCGTTGACAAACACAGTGAGCGGTCCCAAGGCGAGCGAGGCGACGGCATTGCCTTGGACCAAGCTGCCCCCCACCCAAGATGAATAATTATAGCTGATCTTTATGCGCTTGCCGGCTCCTTGCTGCGACCGTTAATGGGCAACAGTTGATGCCAGAGCGAACTGGGACTGGGACTGGGACTGGAACTGAGACTGAAACGGAGACGGTAGAGCTTCGGCCTTACCTGCAGCGTTTTGGCATTCCGAAAATTCCATTTTTCCTTCAATTGATGCGCTCAGTGAGTCGTCGCATTGTTAGACAAAACGAATTCACGCGTATTCCGCCGAAACTCGCTAATGGTCACAGCGTTCGCAGCATCGCAGCATCGATGCATCGAAGCATCTCGCCTTCACCTTGGTCTCCGCCTGTGTTATTAATGATGGAAATTTGAAAATACAGAAGGTTCAATAATTGCAACATCATTGTGAGCGATGAGCGATGCCTTCGCACCAAACAGAGACAGACAAAGAGAGAGAGAGAGGGAGAGAGAGAGAGACAGAGCTTGACTGCCTCTTTTTGCTTGAAAATCAGTGACTTTGTCTCAATAACAATGCTGTAAACAAATTGTGTTTGCTGCTTGCTGCTGCTGCTGCTGCACACTTCCCGAGAGCGAAACGGGAGAGAGTTGTTGCCGGCGAACCGGCGAACACGCGTGTCCCTGGCTGCCATTTTTCCAGGCCCAGTCAACAATGCAACCGAAGATCAGCGAGAGAATCGTTTTATTGCCGCATTTATGCCTCGAATACCTGCCTCTGTCTCTCTCTCTCTCTCTCTCGCTCTCCCTCCCTGAAGCTCGATCGGCAGCAATGCATTTATATTGCAGCAATTTCGTATCAATTGAATGTCTTCCACGAATCCGCAGCGGCCATAAAGAGCGTCGCGTGTAGGAAGGACAATCCAGCAAACAAAATCAACAAATGGAAGTGCGAGAACCCTGAAGACGACGACGACGACGACGACGTGGAAGACTTCTTGGCCGGGCTGTCCATTTCAGTTTATGCCGATTTTTGTTGTATGCGCTTCACCTTCACTTTGAGCATGCCCCTGCTCCTGCCACTCTACCCATTCTCAGTCCCATTCCCATTCCCGTTTATTGGCCTCTGCCGGCGTCTTTTTGTCATCGCAATTCACGTGTAAAACATGCCTCAAGTTTTGTCTCTTCAGTTGCTTGGCTCGCGACTCCTTTGCCCAGTTTCCTGTTTACATTGCTGCCTTCAGCCCTCGGTCCGCCGATGCTGATGCCGCACGCGCCTCTAAAGCGGTATCAAAGCATGAGCAAACAAACGCTGAAAACTCTTGACCCATTGTCGAGATTCCGTTGAACTGCAGGCGCACGAATCAACTTCCTGCCACTTGAGCGCCTAGTCAAAGCTGCAGCTGACCGGCCAATGGAGGAGCTCGCTGCAGCACCTGTTGGCAGAAGGAGTATCAAAATTTACTTATACTAATACTAATAATGGACATCTTGATGTGTTGAAGAGAAATGCATGAGAAGAGCTGAAAGTGAGGCAGATAATAGTAATCAATATTACGCTCTCTTTACTCTTTACACCACTAATCGTACACCTTAATACCAGGTGCATCTTGAGCTATTAAATGAATTAAATTGTTCAAAAGTTGGGAATCTTTTAAGAAAAATATGTTCAAACTACTTCCTCTCTCTCTTACTCTCTCTCTCTCTCTATCTCTATCTCTATCTCTATCTCTATCTCTATCTCTATCTCTATCTCTATCTCTATCTCTCTCTTACTCTCTTTCTCTATCTATTTTCTCTCTCTTCATTTTCTTTTCTTTCGCACACACACTCTAATCACTCCCTACTTTCTTTTAAACTATGTCATACTGTACAATCTTCACTTATTTTCAATTCACATTCAAATCAATTATCCCTAAGAGATATTCTCTTAAACATATCCCATATGTGCTATTCCTCAACTTACGATTTTATTATTCTCATCGATTGAATCCCAATCGGTTTGTTTCGGTCTGGGAGGTATAACAAGATGATACGCTAACAGCTATTGCAAGCAAGTAAACAATATAAGTAACAATATAAACAATATATGTGCATATTTATAACAGAAGATTTTTTCTGAGCAGCGAAACAAATCAAAGCAAAGACAATTTTCACTTATTTCAACAAATTTTTATGTATGTATGTATGTATAAAGATTATGCATTTTAGACTTACTTAGCTTTACAATTACAATCAACACTTGCTGAAGTCTCTGCCAGCCTAATATTCATGCATTAGCAATAGAGTCTATGAATATCATCCACTAATTCCAATCGCTCCCTATCAGTCTCAATTTGCAGACAACATTTGTAATTCAAGTTCAAGTTGGAGCTAAGCTTCGGGTGTCCACGTTGCATGTTTCTGCACTTCACATAACTGTGAATGGGCTGAGTGAGTGGCCTGATAAGCTATCGGCACGCATCAAGTATTTGGGATCTATTATGGCCACATGCTCCTCGAATACGTCAGCAACTGTTCAGCTGTTGGAGGAGGCATTGTCATTACCTGGCAATTGCACCTGCCCAGACAGCAGTTGAAGTCAATTCAAGTAGCGTGTGTTTAGCCCCCATCTGGAGTGGGCTGGCAGGAAATCGGCGCTCCAAGCGCACTGTGAGCTGCAGCCAGTGCACTCGAGTCGAGTCATGCACTTGGCGCAATCTATTGACACTCGGCACTCAGCAACTGGCCAGCTACCCGTCGTTGGTGATTCCATGGCAGCGGGAGGTTGCGAATCTAGCACCTAATCTCAGTTCTGTTTGACCTCCTCCCAGACATTAATTAGAGCTGGGCGCCCCACGTTCTGCTCTGGGCAGTAAGGCAACTGGACAGCTGGGCAGTTGCTCTGCCTGCTGTGCACACATGTTGGCTTTATGGCCCCTGCTAATCCTGGGCATCGATGTGTCTGGGCGTTTGGAGCTGCCAGGCGACAATCGAGCAAACAGCCAGACAAATGAGCAAACAAATGGCCAGCGTATGTGTCCTTAAACGAACCAAATTGGATCATAACAGCAAAATGTCGAAATCTGCACAAACAGCGCTCTAATTAAGTCCTGCAGCGAGGCACATTAACGGCACAAAGGCTGGCCATGAGCCCATAGAATAACAGCTAAAATGGGCGTCCATTAAAATTATACAAACTCTCTATCTCACACTCTCTCTCTGTCTCTGTCTCTCCCTCTCCTTCTGTCTGTCTCTGTTCATGACATCAGTGAGTCAGCGTGGAGTGGGGTCATCAAGTCATCGTCTGCGAGTTGGGAAATCTGTCGATAATAATGAAATCACGCAGAAATATTAATTTCGGACATATATATATATTACACGATTGCCGAGATTGGAACCCAGCCCATAAAAACTGACGCCAGACGATGGGCGATGGGAAATACATAACTCTCATAGCACGTCGAGACGATTTCTACATTTTATATTCGCAGTTTTCATAAATATATACAATCTGGCAAAGTGTAGTAAAATGTTTTTCGAGAACAGAGCATTATATTATCTAAATAACTTTGATTTATTTTAATTTTTATTTGTTTCTTTAGACTCACGGTCGCAGTAATCTTGTCAGCGTTTTAGGTTCTACTCGAAAGAAAATCTGCCATTAAAAAAAAGCAAACTGATATCATTTAAAAGTCAGGCCCCCTTAGTACTAGAGCACCACTTGAAATAAATCAGAGTGATAGCCAAAGTATTATCTTCCGGTATTTTGAAAAAAAAAAAAATAAATAAATAAATAAAAAATAAAAAATAAATAAATAAAAACAAAAGTTATAAAACTTTAATCTAATCAGTTTTCAGTGAATATGCAATATCTAATATATATTATATATATTGTCTGAAAGGTAACAGGAAACAAACCAGTAACTATGTAATTTATATAAAATATTAAAAATGCAATTTCTGATTAAAATTTAAAACATGCAAATTTTAGGAGTTATATTAATACTCAGCATTTCTAACAAGAAAACAGAAAAATATGAGCAGAAAGACTAAGGCTTCCTAAAGTAAAATATATAAATAAATATATTACACTTAATATACTTTTCACATAAGACTCAACCAATTAGAAATAAAGACATATCAAGAATACCCTTTATAAGCACATATAAAACTAAGAATCTGCAGAATAGCAAAATATCAACAAGATGAAGCACAAAGCAAGGCGAACTTTAAATTTTAATCATATTTAAAATACATATTCTTTTCTAGAAGAGAAATATTTTTATGCAAAGTTCAAGCCAAGTTCCGTTCAATATTCTCATATATAGGGCAAACTGTTTTTTTTTTTCGGTGTTCGATACATGCACATATGGTAAGTGTGGTTTGTATATTTTTTGTAGATGATATCGGGGCCAATCTGTAAGTGTGTTTATTGGGGGCGTCGTTGAAACTACCGCGCGCTAGCTGGCAGGCAGTATAATGCTTCCCATGGGCATCCACTTATCGCCTCGGGGTACTCTGGCGCTGAGCTCACTTTTAATTGCACTGTTTGTTCAAATACACTTTTGCTGTACTCCTTGCGTCTTCTGCTTAATATTTTTTATCGTTAAAAAACACTTACGAGCATTGTTAACTTTTGGCTGTTTTCTCTCTCTCTCTCTCTATTTTGTTGTTTTTGGACTCTTATCGTCTAATGTGGCCCAATCGGCGCACTTGTTGTGTTGCCCTGGGAAGTGGGTCGTTGACAACGCCCACAATCACAATCACAATCACAACACTCTCACACACACACACACACAGACGTAATAGTAGCCACCCTTTACACATTTGCAGGCGCCTAAAGAGCTGTCGCTCCATGTCCATGTCTCGAGGCAGCCAAATGGATTTCCCTCTGCCTGCGCACTTGCTCCAACAGTTCCTAATCTTGTGGCCAGCCCTGTTCTCCCATCTCCCTCCTGGTGCGCTGCACTTCTCGCAGCTGCTGCAGCTGCAGCTGCCAGTCGAATTGCATTTTGTCTGCCAATTACAATTATTAACATCGCCTCTTCGTCGCATCGCTTGCGGTTTCAATTAACGCTTCCTACTGTCCATTATCTATTGTTTTCGGGGCCTTTTCCAATTCAATTGTGCATCGAATATCTCAAGGCTTTGCCAGCGTTAAGTGCTCGACAATAATTTGAGAGGCCAATTACTGAAATGAAATTGAATCGAACTTATGAATGATTCGAATGGGAATTGATATAATTTGATTCAGATTCGATTTAACATCGAGCAATGTATGTAACTGACAGAAGGAGGCGTGGCAGACCCCACAAAGTCTTTGTCATTGATGTGCCTTGCATCGAGTCTTATAGCATTCAGCTTTTGTCATGCATCTGCCCTAACTCCAATTTCAAGTTTTATTTTTCTCACATTCGCTAGAAGAGTTGGCCCACAATTTCAGAGGCATTCATGGGGCAATGGTTTTTTACTGAACAAGCATGTTATGATCAATATTTCCAGGAGTTTTACTAATGCACCTTCCATCGAGTCTTGTATCAAGCAGCCTTTGTCATGCAGCTATTAAATCTTCGAGTATTGTTTTTTTAACATTCACTAGAAGATTTTCGCAGTTTCAAAATCATTGATAAGGCTATGCCTTTTATTTAGCGAGCAAATTCTAATCAATTCTTCCACAAATTTCATAGATGTACCATCTATCGAGTGACATATCATTCAGCTTCTGTCAGTCTCAGAGCGTTTCGTCTGCCATAAATTCGCTAGAAGATCTAAACTACGAGCATAAATATAAACATTTATATACATACAGCATATATATTTCTGTGACTCATGAAGAGTTTGCCCACAATTTCAGAGGCATTCATGGGTCTATGCTTTTTCTTAACAAGCAAGCTAGGCTATTTATTATATTTCCACAGATTTTATTGATGCACCTTCCATCGACTTTTGTAGCATCCAGCTTTTGTCATGCAGTTGCATTAACTACATTTTGGTCATTATTGCAACTCTACACGTTTTACGAAGTTAGTCCATCAACAAAAAAGTTAGTAACGTATTAACTTCCCGTACTAAAGACTCACTGCAGCCCATAATTATTATAAATTCTACTATCAAACATCCAGTTTGTAAGACAGTTAAATATATTTGTACGTTCGTTTTGAAACCCCTATCCGTTTTGCTAGCGCCATCTACAGTTCGAGTCCAAAAAATGACCGCCATGCAACGTTTTTATGAATGCGCACAAAAGCATGCTACATAAAAATTTCCATTCTCTGCTGTGTGCAAACTTTTAAATACAGCTAGGGCTACAATAAATACAAAAACAGCTCTCAAAAGAATGAAATTATTTTCCAATATGCAATCGATAATAGCTTGACCAGTGCTGGCATACGTCACAAACATACAATTGCCGACAAGTGCAAGTGCAGCAGTTTAATCAAGCAATCAGCCACAAAGTGACAAACAAACACTTATTAATAAACCACAGCAACAATAGTAATAGCCGCAGACGCGTCCCCCAACCGCAGTCGAGAGCGTTATCAAGCGATGCGTTACGTAATCATGGAACATACGAACAAAGCCCCATTCGTTCGACCGCCACGCAGCAATGAAGACGGCAATGGGATGTGCGATGTTAATTGGATTTTGTGTGGCGCTGATTCTAAGTGGGGCAAGTGCGGGCAATGTGCTCGCCATATTCCCGCACTTTGGCTACAGCCACTTTAAGGTGGCGCTACCCATTCTCAGCGAGCTGTCGCAGCGGGGTCACCGGCTGACGGTCATTTCGTACGTGCGACATCCCCAGGCGGCGCAGCTGCCCAATTACGAGCAGCTGCTGATCTCCGATGCAAATGAGGATCAGTCGAATACCACAATCAACGTGGTGCCGCTGTCGGAGCACACGCCCACACGCTCGCTGTGGGTGCTGCTGAATGAGTACTACGAGCTCTACACCAACGGGCAGATCTCCTGTGAGCGCCTCTTCCAGAGTGGCCATGTTGAGACTATCTTGGAGCGCCATAAGCAGCAGCCGTACGATCTGCTGCTCACGGAGTACTTCAGCACGGACTGCCAGCTGGCCGTTGCGCAGCTGCTGAAGCTGCCCATCATTGGGATTAGCACGTGTGCGCTGATGCCCTACTACTACGACCGCATCGATCTGCCCGACACGCCGTCCTATGTCCAGTCCGAGTTCGTCGGCTTCCCCCGACCTCTGCAGTGGCGCGATCGCCTGCTGAACTTCGCCCAGGCCAAGCTGCTGAAGCTCATCTACAGGCTGCACACGAATCGGGCGGACAATGCGCTGATCAAGCGCCATCTCGACATCGATGTGGATGTGGATGCTGTGGCTCGTGCCCAGACGGCATTCGTCCTGGGCAACCAGCACTACTCGCACATGGGCAGTCGCCCGCGCACCCAGCAGTTCCTGGAGGTGGGCGGCGTGCACATCACGAGCAAGGACGAGCAGCAGCTGAGCCCGCGCATTGTTCAGTTCCTGGAGCAGTCCGAGCAGGGCGTCATCTTCATCAGCTGGGGCTCCATGGTGCGCGCCTCCAGCATCGATGCCGACAAACTGGACGCGATTATCAAGGTGCTGCTGCAGCAGCCCCTAAACGTGATCTGGAAATGGGAATCCTTGGAGTTGCCCAAGCCCCAACTGGATGCCAGCAAGTTTCTATTCGTGAAATGGGCGCCGCAGCTGGCGCTGCTCTGTAAGTCGAATCGCCCTGGCAGTCTTTCGTGAATCAAAGCTAACTTCCACATTGCTCCTAGGCCAGCCGAAGGTGCGTCTGTTCTGGGCACACGCCGGTCTGCTGGGACTCACCGAGGCGCTGCACTGCGGCAAGCCGCTGCTCATGACGCCCATCTATGGCGATCAGTTTCTGAATGCTTATGCGGCCCAGGATCGCGGCATCGGCCTCAAATTGGACTACCAGGACATCAATGTGGAAATGCTGCAGGAGTCGCTGCATGAGCTAAGCAAGCCCAGGTGGGTAACCTAAAGACCTATTCATGACTTCTCTAACTAATCCTTAATACCCTGCAGCTACGCCTCACGTGCCATGCAGCTGGCGCAGATCTTCAATCAGCGCGAGCGCACGCCGCTCGAGACGGCCATTTGGAGCGTGGAGCACGTGATGCAGCATGGCATGTTTGCCGTCGAGCTGCTGCAGTCGCCGGGCATCGAGCTCAACTGGTTCATTTACCACTCACTGGACAGTTTGGCTGTCATCTTGGTCGCGCTGCTGCTGCTCATCGTCAGCTGGCGTGGCCTGACGCAAGAGCAGACGCCGCGAAAGCCGCGCAAGTCCAAGAAGGCGAAAAAGTCTTAGTTCTCATGGAATGCTAATAGATATTTTTGTTGTCAATAAAAACAAATATAATAAATAACTTAGATCTACTCTCTAGTAGCGTCCGCGCTGCATGCAGTCGCGTCTGCACTCCTCGTAGGTCAGGAAATTGTTCTCGGTGGAGGCGCAGCCCGTGTAGTAGAAGCTCTCGCAGTTGGCCGTCTCCTTGTTGTAGGCGTAGCGCAATTGCCGGCCACGGCACAGACCCGGCGCCTTCGGCTGTTTGCAAGCTAGAAACGGGAATCTCAACAGCATTAGCCCGATTCTTCAGTTCCGACTCGGATATAACTCACCGATCTGCTGCTTGACATGCTCGCGCGTCTGATTCTCCAGGTGCAGGCTGAGGATAACGGTTATGTGCAGCAGCAGCAGGAACAGCAGCATGCTCCAGCTTATCATTATCATTCTGGAACTTCTTTACGATCTTTGGACCATTAAATATATATTTCTTACACAATTACGGACCAGCTAAAATCACCTCCAACTACTTATTTCTATTATTAATTTTTTTTTTAGTTTTTATTTAAATTTTTGTTGTTTAACTGTGTTTTTGGGTTTAGACTGTTCCGTTTGTCTAGAACCGTACGAATCGAACTACCTCCACAGAATGTTCTCCGTACAGAGCTCGAGCTCAGACTTATTTTTCTCAGCTTTCTCTGCTTTTGAATTTTTCCTAAAGTCTCGTTGCGCACGTAGCCGAGTTTCTGCTTTGAATTCTATTTTGGCTTTTTGCTTTTCGCTTCAATTTGATGTTTTTTTGTTTCTTTCGTATGCACTAGAATTGCATTCGATTCTCATTGAGTCAAAACGTGAGTTTTCGGCCAGTTTCCTAAACATCTCGAGTGCTCAAATCCAGGAAGCAAGAGAGGCTTCCGTAAGCTGTACGAAGCACTACATATACTAATGGCGAATCGAGTGAGTGTAAATGAGAATGACAAGCAGAGGTATCAAAAACTAAATACCCTTGTAGACATTAGACTTTCTTTTTTAAATGACTCTAGTATAGAAGGGCTGATATGGGTATACCTAGAACATGGCAAATCGAACGTATACAAAATTTTGTCAAACTATTCGATTTGACATTTTGATAAATTATCGGAGCTTAGTTTTTAACTGACAGTTAAGTTCGTATCTCCCTGCTAGGGGTAAACCTGGTTAAATCTTCAAGAATGATATGATAGCTTGCTAAGAAACAAATAGTAAAGACTCGAGAAGATATGTCATACATCTCAAATAAATAGTTCTTATAATTAATAATCAAAGAATGCTTATAAATATATCCCTATCTAAAACATGCATAAACTGTTTCTTTTATCAAAGGAAAACTTTAAAACTATCTGGCATAGTTCAATTACATCCCCTAAATATAGTAGAATGTTTGATTGAAAACATTCAAAAATTTGAACTTTATCCCTTTTTCAGCAATACCCATTTTCCAAAAGATTCAACCATGAACATTCTATTTTACATATTTATATAGATATCATTGATTATAAAAAAATGACAAAGTCTTAAATGATTAAAGAATTATTAGCGTATAGATCAACAATTGCTTAGAAATAGTAAAATGATAGATAGATAATTAGACAAGTGGGGGAAAGAGTTACATGTTATGGGCATGAAAGTCTTGATCATATAATTGCATAAGAATCAGCTTACAGACTATAAGGCAATCCGATTTGTATGTGTGTGTGTGTGTGTGTGTGGTGTGTGTGTTTGCACTTGGTACATTTAACAATTATTTTGTTGATCATAATTTGTTTATAGATAAAAGGTAAAGGGTAAAACAATTTACACAATGCACTTGGCTGAAATGGAGCAATGCCAGGACACAGGAACCTACTTACAATTTCTATCGATATCCAATGAACTAGAAGACATAGATTTCTCAATCTTTACATAATAATAGTTTATAAACTCGTTAATAAATTCATAGTGTTGCACAATGTTATCATGATAATCAGATCTCTGAGACAATGAGCTGCATGCTTAAGCTGCTTGTGGATGGGTGTGTGTGTGCAGATGTTTATCCGTTTCTTTTTCTTCTTTTTTTTTTTTGCGATTACGATATATGGTTACGACGATTAGTAGTATGAGGACCCTAGGCGTTGCGACTGCTACTTGGGGGATCAGCTTTCATTATTGTGGAAGGCTGATCCTGACTATTGCTTTGGCACACAAATGGCGCACTAGTTAAGATCCAACCGATCGCTTATCAATAACCCTCTCTCTCCAGTGGCAGCAGCTGCGCGACATCGTTCGCTAGAGAGCAGCGTCAAAAAAAATGTAAAAAAAAAACATTCCGTACGTTTTCTACACTAGAAATCCTTGTCCCAGCCACTAACATCATCTGGTGGCGGTCCCTCCGGATCGGGTGGATAGTCATCGAAGTTGGCTGTGTCCACAACGCTCTTCACGCTGGGCTTTATTGGTGGCTCCAGAGAGCGATTCTGCAGGCCCCACCAATAGAAGCCATCGAACCATCTAAATAAGAAATGCATTTAATAATAATTACAGATTTAGCTAATATTTCCCCCGAGGGGGGCGGCTCCACTCACTTGTGTTTCTGTATTTCGCTAATGCCGCCGCGTTGATAGCCCAAACGCTCGGCGGGATTATCGCGACACAGTTTCTTGATCAGATTGCTGGCGTTGCGTGTGATATTGCGCGGAAATTCGATGGCATCGATGCCCTTAAGTATAATGTTGTATGTGCGCATGGGATCCGAGCCCGTAAACGGTGGAGTTCCTGTAAAAGGCGAAGAGTGAGTAAAGAGCTTGAGAGCCATCAGAATTGGCAGTCGCTACTCACCCGTGAGCAGCTCAAACATGAGCACGCCAAGCGACCAGTAATCGGCGCTTATGTCATGGCCTCGATTCAGTATCACCTCGGGCGCCACATATTCGGGCGTGCCACAGAAAGTCCAGGTTTTGCGGCCCGTCTGCAGCTTCTTGGCAAAGCCAAAGTCCACCAGCTTCACGTATCCCTTCTCATCCAGCAGCAGGTTCTCCGGCTTCAGATCCCTGTAGATAATGTTGCGCGAGTGCAGATAGTCGAATGCCTCAACCACGCAAGCCGTATAGAATCTAGTGGTGGCATCATCGAAGTTGCCCTTATCACGCAATATCGTCCAGAGCTCGCCGCCCAGACAGCTCTCCATCAGCATGTACAGATACTTCTTGTCCTTGAAGGTCTTGAACAGCTTCACAATGAACTGGCAGTTGGCCTCGCCCATTATTTCCTTCTCGGACATGATGTGCTGCTGCTGACGCGTCTCCACAATCTGCGACTTCTTCATCTGCTTGAGGGCAAACGAACGCGAGTTGTCGCCATTCACTTGCACCAGCTCCACGCGCCCGAAGCCTCCCACACCCAGTGTGGCGATCACACGCAGATCTGTCAGATTAATGTCGCGGAACTCCTCATTGATCCTAGTGGAGTTCAAGCAGAGATAAGTGAAACGATCAAGATATATCAAGGCTCAGTGTCCAGACTTACTTTCTGCGTTCCATGGCACCCTCATCGTCATAACGATGCTTGATCTCGTCCAGGCTCGATATTAGCTGATTGAATGTCTCGCGATCAATGACCAAACAGCTGACACCCTCGGGCGACTCACAAATGATGTTGGCTGTGCGCAGATCATCTCTATAGAAAGAGAACCCTAGTCAGTTAGAAGCTAACGCCAATCGATGGCTCTACCTACCCCTGCAGCGCCTTCTCGCCAAAGAAGTCACCTTTGCCCAGCATGCGGATGAATTTCTCCTCCTGGGTATCCTGCTGCTTGATTGTCACACGCACCTTGCCCTTCGAGATGATGAAGAAGGTGTCGCCGCGAGCGCCCTGGCGCACAATATAATCACCCCGCTGGTAGTGCGTCTCCTCAAGCACATCGGAGATTTTGATCAGTGTATCTTCGGCCAAGTCCTTGAAAATGGGCACACTAAAGGACGAATTGAAGATGAATTTGCATTAAAATTGTATCTAATTAAAAACAAATAGGTAAAAGAAAAGAAAAACAACTTATTGATTTGAACGAAGGCTAAAGGGAAAAGGTGGAGAATATTCTCAAGTAGGCAAAGGCTAAAAACATTTTCAAACAATTCTGTCACCTTTTCCAGTTCAACTAGATTATAAGGAACTAGCGAGGGTAGATGATATTTGCCTAAAGCAAATATTATAAATATTTTATGAAGGATTCATATCTTAAGGAAATTCAATAGACAAAAGGTAAATAAATCCTAAATAAAAACCCTTTTGATTTGTCTTTTAAAGTAAGCCTCGCAAGCAACAGCTCTTCATCTATCATGAATCTTATTATTCCTCTATCATTGCCCTAGTCATAATTGGCTTTTATTTACCCACTCCCGCCCAGTCCAAAACACCTGCTGCCAAACTGCTAAATTGTGACTTTCGTAACGTTACTCGTCGGCTTAATCTACATCGGCTTAACTACAGCCGTCCCCTTAACTGCTGCACTTTCATTTTCATGTGGTGTAATGCATTTTATTTTATTTTTGCGCAATTTCATGCTTGAAATGTCGAAGGGGCGAAACTCTTTGAGCGCTAATCATATTATAAAGGTGCCACGAGCGCGGTAGGGGCGACAGCTCTGGCCATCAAAGGTGTTTGAAGGCGCCTGGCCTACCCTCAATGCGGCCAATTAAATGCGATTAATTTGTTGGTCACTCACGGCGCCAGCTTCGTGGCCTTAAACTGGTTGCCAACTTGTGCATCTGTGCTGGAGAGAAAAGAAAACATTTCGATGCGTTCGTTAACCGAACGATCGAAGTCTTCGGTCTGCCGGTCCATGTGTCTGTCTGTCGGTCCGTCGCGTCGTCTTTTCATTTTGAGCCATTGCACGTCATTGTAATAGACGTATATGAGACGCCCATGACCATGACGACGACATCAAAGTCGTCTGATGCTGTTTGCCCATTTGACGAAGAGAAAGTTGCACAAAAAAAAAATAACCAAACACGAACCACTAAAAAAATCCTTAAGCCAAGCGTTTTATATATATTACTTTTTTCTTTTTTTGTAATGGCCAGAAATATGTGTAGAAAGAAGAAACTACAACAACAACTTGGCGGAATTGATATAATTAAGTGCAAATGCACATTAATTGCATTTCTGCAACGAGTTGAGCAATTTGTTATTCGGCTCGAGGAAATAATGAAAGCTAAAACCTTATCTCGATGTCCAGTCCACTATTCCAGTCTACATACCTCTTGAGGAAATCCGTGTATTCCGCCTGCCGAATGAGGCCCGTTCGCATCATGATCGTCTGGAAGCATTGACGCTCGATCGCCCACAGATTGCATTCGGTGATCGCTGTGATTGTCGCCGTCCTCTGGCAGTTGTACAAAATGGCCAATTCGCCCAGCACCTTGGCGCCGGAGAGCGTCGACAGGTACTTGCCCTCGCGTGACACCTCCACGCGTCCATCTGAAACGAGCAGAGCGTTCGATTGATTAAACAAGAGTCGTAATGGCAGAGATCTCGCCAGGCGTAAACAAAGTATGGGAAAGCAGAGCGCCAAGTGTGGAAGCAAACAAATGTCTTAGTCATCGAAATTAAAGGCACAGCTCGATGCTTTCCTTCAATAACTCTCAATTAGGCTTCGTGCTACTCTTTGAACTCAAGAAGAACCCAATGAGCGAGCGACAGCAGCTTTATGAACTCCACAGAAATTATTGGTAGTCTTGAGCTTTGCTCTTTTAATTAAGGGCTTTCAAACTTAATTTATTCAGAATATAGCTTTTTTATATTTTCGCTTTAAGCTAGAGATGAATAGAGTTAAAAGTAGAGAAATCTCACTAGGGAAAATTGTATAAAAAAATCAATTTTGATTTTATCTAAGATTTGAATTGTTTGGTTCCCCCTATGGAATCTTCATATATATATAACAATAATACTATATATGTATGTTACTATATTAGAGTACAACGAACAACGTATCACAGCTGAGTTCAATATAGTATTTAGATTTCAGTTACCCCAACATATCTCTAGACCGAAAACTTATCTCAAATAGTTATTCCAATCTTTGATACTGATTCAAATAACCCGCTGGATTAGTTCGAACCTGAACCTTAAATCATTGTAGATGCTTTCGACACATATCTTAACTCTCTCTCTCCAAACTCAATAACCCAAATAAATCAACCGATTTATCGTTTCATCAATTCTCTCATATCTCTCATCTTATCGCATCCTTTTAACCTCTTCTAAGCGACCTCCTTACCACTGGTTACATCCTCGTCCTGCGCTTTGCCCGACTGCTCCTTGAGATTCCCGGTGCGACGGCGTCGCGCGTATGTGTGCACGGGCACAATGAGGCGTGGTCGCGGTATGCAGAAGCCCTCGCCGTTGAGATCCTTTGCGCTGCCATTGCTGCTGGACCCAGGCGAGATGTGACGCGACGTCTGTCTCTCGGGCTGCCTGCTCACAACTGGCTCTGCAGCAGCCGGCACTGGCAGCTGCTCCTCTAGCTGCAGGCCTTGCAGCGCCTGCTCCAGGCTGTGCCGTCTGATGTCTGGCGTTTCTGCGGCACGCGCTGTAGTCCGGCAGAAGGAGGCGGAGTGGTTGGGCATGCGGATGGTGGCATAGCGCTGCACGCTCGTCTGTGATCTGCTGAGCGGCTTGAAGGCGCGCGCTGCTTTGCTGCCGGCTGTGGGCGGAGGTGGCGGCGGCTCTGTGGGTGGCTGGAGCAGGCGCAACGGCTGCTGGCAGATGACACGCTCCGCTGGCCGATCCTCGGCAGCGGAGGAGAATGTGGAGTAGGCGGAGGAGCTGTTGCTGCTGTTGTGTTGGGCGGGTTTCGATTTGGGCGCACGCAGTGTCACATAACTGGGCGGCGGATGCTGCAGCATCGTCTGACTGCGACGCAGCGAGGGCGGCTTCACGGACAGCTGCTGCCGTGGGCGTGGCAGGCGCTGGCGTTCCGTTGGATCAACTACATAGTGATTAACGTTGGCGGCGCTTGGCGTTGGAGCATTGTCAGTTTTTGGTTTCTCTCTCAATTGCTGCTCCTCCGCCTCCGTTTCCTCCTCAGCCACCCAGCCATTGTCCAGCTGCTGCTGCTGGTGATGCTGCAGCGCCGACGGCCTGTAGCCATTCAGCTCCTTGATGGCACTCACAATGCGCTTGTCCTGCGCCTGCTGCTCCAGCCGCCTAATGTTCTCCAGCGTCATTTGATACTTGCTCAGAGCCGAGATGCCATCGAGCAGGAAACTGCTCGAGCCGGCATTGCTCGGCTGTCGGCTGAGTGTGGGCTGCGTCGTTTGCGCGCGATGGTGCTGATGATGCGCCTGCAGCCAGTTGGCCTCATACAGGGCGCTCATGGCGCTGTCGTTGTCCAGCGAGAGGCTCGCATCGACAGCTTTGCCCGGATAATGTTTGATTTTCATGTTGTTTGAGCAATTTTCTTGTTTTTCCTTGCAGCTTTTTATTATTTTTATTTTTATTACTTTTGTCAGCTATGGCTTTTAGCTGGCCCGGAGATTTCACTGGCCTGTCGATGACGCTGCTGACGATTTTGACGTGATTTGTTTTGTTAGTTAAAAGACACGACTTGGCTTTGTTTTCGTTGTTGTTGTTGCTGTTGCTGTTGCTTGTTGTTGCTTGTTGTCTTTTGCATAACCAAGCCATGAAATTCGCGCTTGGAATTTTGACGAGTCAGTGGACGGTAAAAGAAAAACAACAACTGGGGACAGACGCCAAATTGTATTTAGTTTTCTATTATTAATATTACCAAAGCGATTTCTTGCACATGTTGTTAAACTTTCCAAGCTTGCCTCACGTACATATTAAACACAAAAGCTATACGGCGAAAATGCCCCCCGAGCTATGGACGAACTACGAAAATCAAATCCCATAGTCAAAAAACAAATCCAAACCCAACAGTTGTGCCAATATTTGCAGATCTCACTGTTTGCCTTTTGTCTCTGTGTGTATTCAAATGTGGCATGTGTGTGTGCCACACACAAGTCTATAAAGTTAATAACAATTTGACTCAAGTGTTAATTATTTTGTTGCAATTTGAATAAGCGTGTGAATGAATGAGTCGAGACTTTGCCACTTTACAGAGAGTGCGCGCAGCTAATGCATTGGGAATTGCCCCCAAAACGTGAACGCAAATAAAATGATGATGAATGAATACACATATAAATAGCTCCATGGGCAGGGCATACAAAAAATTTATATATACACAAGACAAGGCTGGCGATAGGTAAACAACGCAAAGTTAAGCTCAGGTGTTCCAGTTAATTATGTGGCTGACCGAACTAAGCGGAAAAATGGATCGTGAGTCATCGGCGTACATGAAATATAAATAAGTTCGATCTGTAAATGTATTCGCATAATTAACCTACAAACCGCATTCAAGGAAAATTTATCAATGATGACGATAATGATGATGATCAGCGTGTATAACTAAATGATCTTCAATACATGAAGTAACCTGAGCGATTAAAGCAAAAAAACAAATCTTTGCACGTCAGCTCATGTGTGCGCCCTAAGCAAATGGACGATCGTTAAGCTGATCTTGATTGTTGTTTACAAGAAAAAGAAATGATAGTAGGAAAGAGATTCGAACACTTAAGTGATTAGCTGAAGTTGTAAACAGACTAAATAAAGAGATTGAAGTGATTAGCTTCACAGAAGTTGTTGACATTTCAACTTATGGCTCACTTATCACCTGCGTCATATGATCAGCAAATATTTGACTTTGGTGAAAACAAAACAAAACCAAGATATTTTACAGATCTAAACGTGCATATATAACGCTGTTTAATAGCACGATCACAATCACAATAAATTTATTCACAAACAATAAATGATCAGATCACGTATACTTAATGTTCAAATGAGCGTGAAAACTGAAAACTGAAAACAAAAGCTGTGAAGGAATCAATTTTTACAGCACAATAAATAACTTCAGGTATAATTAAAATACAAAGCTAAACAGCTTTTTCGAGAACTGGAACGTAACGCAATGGCATGCAGGTATTCTGTGCTCCCAAAAACACACACAAGACTAAAGCAACTGAATAGCTTCAATTGTTTTTAGAACAGAAACCCAAGTAAACTAGGGAATCAATTAGCACTTAACTTTAAGTTCTATAACATGCTAGTATAATGCAAAATAGATAGTAGTCATGCATCATGGAAGACTTTGATTAATGATTCAACTGTGACTAATTAGAATAAATACTAAAGAAAGATGTTGAGAGATTAGGTTTAGAAACTCCCATTATTTGAGAGCTAAAATTTGTATTCATCTATGAGAAAGTTCATATTGAGAGTCATTTAAACCGTTTATACTCCAACGATTATTTACAATTTAAATTAGATACACTTTTTTGATATTATAACTTGAAAACGATCGCTGATCAGATAGAATTTAATTAAAATTTCAATACAAAAATCTATCGATTTATAATCAATCATCTGACTAGCAAATATATGTATAAGAGTATAAAGAAAGAAATTCAGGTTAGAAAACCCCGCATAATCAATATTGAGGAAATCCCATTTATAGTTCACTCTAATGATCATCTGTAAGAAGTATACGAGCTCATTATAGAATCTGCTACTGGAATTCCCCCGAATTTACTTGGAAAAAACGTACAGGCAACACGAACTTAGGTAATGAAAATATAATAAAATCTGATAAGCTTTGCTGACCTAACCAAAAGTCAATCAAAAGGATATTAAATAGGTAATAACAAAAGAAATCGAATTCCTATAAAGCTTCATTAAAAACAAATAAAATATGTTAAATGAAAAATAAATAAATTTCAATTATCTATTATTAACAGCTGATCGACTGAGCTCATGAACCAAGTCCACTAAAACACACTCAAGATCATTAATGCAGCAAAGCTTAAAGAGCTCTTGAAAACTCTTTAAACTGAATTCCAGCAACATAACAAAAACTCTATTTATATATATATATATCGAGTGTTTGGCTAACTGATCAAACTTTTTGCAATTTGTACACAATATAAAGTGAACTTCATGCGTTTTATAAATTAACGTTCAAGGTGCTCCAGAAATGTCACATTACCATTTAAGCCAAAAAAGCGAAACGTTGACGGCTGGGAGTAACCCAGGCAATTACGTGATTGCTTTCAGTCATGCCCAAAAAAAAGGAAAATAAGTGAAAAAGAAGTAAAATTATGACTAAAAGATAGCCAGCTGACGAACATTGTTCGCCTTCAATGCATAGGCATCATCAATCGGTAAACAAAACAACAAATGTAGTTTTGTACTCTCTATGAACGGACAGCAAGCCAAACGAGTATATTGGCTTTTAAGCAAGATGCCGAACGTTATAAATGATCACAATACAATTTAAATTTGTACTTGGTTATGCTATGTTGATCAAGCCCTTTAGGGGATAATCTTATATTATGTACTCTAGACATTCTCTACAGATAGAGACAATTGGCATATCGGAAAAGAAATAATTATATGTATTTTCCACACTCTTAAGCTGACCTCCTCTACTCGTACACCCATTAATTATTGGCTCCATCTATTGAAGCGGAAAACGTTTCGATTTTGTCATACGTTTCGCCGTGAACGAGTATTATGCAGTCAGTTGCGCCGACTTCAATTATTTGACTTGTCTTTCAGTTTGTTTGCTTGTCGAGGTACGAGTATTTGCGTAACATGACCAAAAATAAATGTCTCGAATGAATGGAAATGGAAATAACTAACTATATGGCTTATCAGGACGTGTCAGAGAGACAACCTCGTGCCGCAGCTCTCGAGCTGATAAGGCAGCAGCAGGCATCGATAATGGACACTGGAAGGCAGCGATGGAATGAAATTGAAATTGAAATTGTAATTGGAAACGGAATGGAAAATGTGCGCTATGTACAAGTTGGTAAATTGAAAGGCGCCGTCAAGAGAGGCCACAGTTCAAAGAGCTTGTTAGTGTCTCTCTGTCTCCTTCTCTCTATCTATTCGTCTCTTTCTCAATGCGGAAATCCGTCACGCAGTGTTGAACAACTCGAAAACAAAAAGAAACAGCGAAAAGCACAGAGCGTATGCAGCTGGCCAAAAAGATTTTGCAATGGCTTTAATGAAACTGCTGTGCAAGGTCAACAACAAGTTGGCTAAGCCAGCCAGCCTGTCTTTCTCTCTCTGTCTGTCGCTCTGCTATATCTGTTTCTATCTCACATTGTTCGCTGATTTGAATACAATCGCAAGAATTTACACAAGCCCGTTTCAAGTTTTAGCGGCTTAACATTTGGCTTTTGGCTGCGGCTATTTATAAACGTAACGGTCGCTTCTGAGCCAGCGCCCAGACCAGCCTCAATTAAACTGAAGTTAGTCACAGAGGCAGTTGCTTAATGATTATGTGCCAAGGGCAAAAGCTACATCATTTCATGTTCACTTGATTTCTTCGCTTTGCCTGACTCTACGGCAATTACATGCAATACCATATAAAAAATACAAAAAATACTCAACAAAAAAAACTATAAACAACCTTTTTATTATATTTGCTTTCCCGCTTCCGAGCCCTGGCATCAACTACATTAAAAATTCCACTGCCTTAGTCACCTTTTCTTCAGCCTGACCGCATTTTATCAGCTTCTCTGCTTTGGCTTGCAAATTATTGTAATAAATATTTATAGCTTCTTTTGTCTGCCTAGGCCAATAAAGAAAGTAGAAACTGATTGACATTTTCAGGTAGCGCCGATGTGTGTCTGAGATCGTCTTAAAGATCTTGTTGGTTTATTATATATACATACATAGGTATATCCATATCCATATATATATTTGCGCATATTAGATTGTAGTCAAACCAGATACATTCATTGTGAGCTCATTAGCAACAATACTTGTATTTATTTATTTTATTCTATTTCTTCTTTTTTTGGCGCATTTAACAATGAATAGAATTAAGCTGGAACTGGTATTTGGTTGCTCAAAATATTGTATTTGTCCAGATACAATAAAAGTCTTATGCGATCTGATATAATTTTAAGCATTTCTTTCGAGCAATGACCATTATATAAGCAGTTTATGAACATTAAAAAGATTTATTCGATTTTTATGCGAAATTCAACTATAAACGAATCGGTAGCTACATTTTAATCATCTTTATAACGTATATGTACTTTCGATGTATTATAAATTGATGTTAATTGTTTAAATATATTGTTAATAAAATATCACTTGAACGATCATTCTATTTATTAGTAAGAGTTGAAGCTCAATTAAAAATTCCTCCATGTCTGTGCAATCGCTCAAGCCATTTCTTGCTGAATATTAATTGATATACCCTATATCTATGTATGTCATGAAATATTTTTATACATATATGTATATTACCCTTTTACAAACATTTCAAAATTCTGATTAATGACATCGAAGTGTTTTAACCCAATGACTGTATTTAAAATATCCAAACCTGATCCGGTAGAGCAACAATAATGCATATACCATATTTACACTCGGATACCTGATATGAGCCGATAAATGTTAACAGCAATATTTCGATCGAGAAATTGTAAGCACTTCGAATTCGAGAAATTGGAATGCTTGGCAATTTAATGCCTTGAGAAAAGTAGCATTGAAACAGCTAAGGAAATTCTTTAGGTATTACTGATCGAAGTGCAATTAAGGCACTCCAAATGAAGAACTGAGCCAGCTTAATATGATTTGTATTACACGAAAACTGTGAACAATTCATATCAACAAGTTCTTCAAATTCGTAAAATTCTGAACTGATCATTAAAATCACAAAAAAATTTCCATTGATAAGATTACTTTTTACAGCCTGAAAGGTATTTAATTTATGAGCAGAATATGCTTGAAACAGCGGATTGTCTTTGATCATATCTGATCATAACTGAATGATATATATTATGTATGATCATATTTTCATTTTAACTTAGCCCCAAGCCAAATTGCTGCTCATTTTCACATTATGCGCTCATTTTCCCATTGTTGCGATCATCATCTAATCGTAGTAGCATCTAGCTTGAGGCACGATCGCAAGTTACTCAATCATTCGACAGAAAAGCGCTGCCTCTGTGCCTGCGAGCAGCTGGAAAAGTGAGAGTTTCCCCTTGGCCATCTGGCGGATCTGATTAATGAACGCAAGTCCCCGCCAGGCCAGCTAAACGATCGCTTGGGACAAACTGAGTCGCCGACTTCTGAAGAAGTCAAATGGGTTACAAAGCAGAGTCCGAACGTAACAAAACGCGCGACATTAACACACTTTTGTCGTTTTGTGACTCTTTGTTTTTCATCGTCTGTCTTTTAAATACCCTATATTTTGAAAGAGCATTATGATTTTATCAAATCTATCACTATCATATCAAAAATTGAGCTAAAATCTGTTGAAGAGGATTGAGATTTGATGTTTTGGAAATAAATACTTTTACTTATATTGTCGTATATTTTATCGATATATATCGATATTATTATACACTTTGAAGGACCTACTTTGTCATACATGTACAAGAAAATACTACTTATTTTGTTCCTTATCTATTATTGACATGATTCAAGAACGATCTAATGAAATTTCAATGTTTCTGATTTGATAAGACTAATTTTCTACCCTATATGTAGCATAAATAATAATTTCTTAGATTTCCAATAATATATTTTTCATAAAACACTTCAGCTAGTCAAATCTACCTTAGACATTCAAGAGAGTATTTAATTTTTGTCACACCTGAGGTTTAATTTATTATTTCTTTTACTTTTTTGCCGTCTTGGCTTGGGTTGGGTTTCTTTGATTGTCTTTGGCTTTCGCACGATTTCTAATTTAATGTTGGCTTAAATCTTTACTTTTTAGTTATTTCTTTTGCTTGTGATGCCACATGAAATGCTGCCCACGTCTTCCGCATTTCTCTGCAGGTATAAAGTGTTGCAAAATCTGAGTTTCTTAATGCTTCACATTCTTGCACGACTCAACTGATGTATCAGACCCTGAGTGAATACATTATCTGGGCAACTATATCAATTTAATTGCTTGTCAGCGTCAAGTTACGGTTCTTTTGCCATTTGCCATTTACCATTATTTGACTTAGCTTGGAGCTTGGATCTTTACTTTTTATATACAAAAGGTTTTTTTTTTTTTTGTTATTCTGTCTACAATTTTTCGGACCAATGACCGACAAAATACAAATCCGCCAAATGTGAGGGGCCAAGCAACATGAAACAAATAGCAACAACAACACAAACAACAATAGCAGCAACAACTGTGAAAAACCACAAAAACCGGAATTCTTCAAGTGATCTTTTCGTTCAATCGACACAAAACTGTATATGTATGTATGTGTAAAAGAGCAAATGTACTGTAACTTCAGTTCCCCCTTGCTCTACCACTCAGTCCGTTATAGGTCTCTCCCTCTCTTACTGTTTTACAGATCTGCGTACCTTGGCACGCCCACGGACTGCAACAAACAGGAGTCGATTTTTTTTTTTTTTTTTTTGTTTAATACACTTTCACTTTTTGTTTTTATTTTTCTTGCTTGGTTTTTTTTTTCTCTTCTTGTTGCTTTTCAAGAATTCTCCAAGCCAACAGCAATTCGTAGAAACCGCATTGCTTGTCGCTTGCCTTTTCTACATAATTTCTGGTTTATAGCCGGGTTTCGATCTTTTTGGTTTTGTAAACAACACAGGGGAAATAAAATTGGTTCATTCGCTTGGCGTTTCGTGTTGGTTTTGCTGTGGACTTATAGAATGGGCCGCAAGGAACAATGAACCACAGACAAAACAATAGATAATGTTTATATGTTTATGTAATTGCCTTGTTGAAAATAGCGCAAAAAAAAACTTTAAATAAAACGTCTTTAAAGGCTGTGTAATTGTTGGAATGCGGCTATTATGTCTACAAATACATACACACACTTTAGTGCGTGAGTGTGTGTGTGAATGCTTGAGTATTAATATTATTTCTTCTACTTTTCATGCTCCTCTTTAAAGTGGGCTGCGTTGTTGTAATATTCCACGCGCGACGAAGCGTGCATACAATATGCAAAAACAAAACACAAGAGTTGCAGCCGAACGACACGAATCACGCTGCACGCACGAGCACGCGAACGAAACACGAGTTTCTGTGTGTGTGTGTGTTTTTTCTACAATATTATTTTTGCAGGCCGAGCGCGCATGCGCCTCGCACGTTCACTTGCTCCGCTGGCTGCTGAACGAATGATTCCCGCTGTGAGTCGCACAGCCAGCGAATGACAGACAGTGAGAGATAGAGAGAGAGAGAGCGAGCGCAAGCATGAGATTGAGCGTGAATTGTTTGGGGGATGGCCAGAGAGATCAGCACCAGCTGAGCAACAACAGTGTCTGCGCGGGTGAGAGAGAGATGCTGTGCAAAAACATGTGTGAGAGTGAATAAGCGCACACACATACACACAGTCACACATGTGTGCATATGCAGGTAAAACGTAAACGAAAACAAGTGCGTCGATAGACAAGGTCGACTCGCTAAACAGCTACACTTAACTGATACGCTTCTTGTACTCACTGATAGCTCGTAGCTCAACAAATGATATGAGTTATTCAATTAATTATGCCTATACTCAAGTGAATAAGTGTGTATATGAGTATTTTAATTAATAAAGAGATTTGTTATGAACAATATATATATTTTATATATGTATATATTTGTTTTCAATTTTAAATACTTGTATAAAGTGATAGTGGATTCCAATATACAATATGTATACAAAGACTTTTCTTAAAGAGGTGAAACTATATAATATATTCATATATAATATATTGTAAGCATTACATTTCATAAAATAATAGATATATAACAAATCGAGTTTCTACGTGTTGATTGCTATTGACAGTTATTTCTTTCTTTTGTATAGATTATATATTATATATTATATTACCAAATCAATTGCTACTACTGTATGTCAGACACATGAAAAGCTTTTAATCAGCTGCTATTTATGCCTCTAAATGAATTCGTTATCTATTTGTTGAATGTACGTAAATGTACTCGCCTTATCGCTGTATTATAAACCCAAGTGCCATATCTCTGAATACTCAAGTATCACTATGCTTCATTCATGCAATTGGCAGCGTATACATGTTGCTCACTCAGCCGAAACACTCACGATATTTGCACATCTGCAGTTCAGAGAGTATCGATCATGCTCTTGCGCTGCCTCTCTCTCTCTCTCACACACACACACTCTCTTTGTTGCTTGCAGCAGCAACAGCTGCCATGACATCTGTTGTATGTATTATTTTTTTTTTTTGGCTCCCGAGTTGTTGCAGCCGGCTTTCAAGTGCGGAGGTTGCACAGATTAAGGAAGCAACTGTCGACGCTGTTGCATGATCATCAGCAACAGCATCATTATGAATCATCATTTGGTTTCAGTTTTTATGAGGAAGCACAATGTTAACTTTCTTCTTCTTGATTTTGGCACTCGGTCTGCGACTTTTTAATTTATACATAATGCAATTAGCTTTGTTGCTGCCGCAATTAAATGCGAAAAAAAAGTGCTTGAATTAATTCGACTACTAAATTAACACGAATAGCAAACAACCGCAGCCAATCCTAAACTCGAATCTAAATAAATTCAAGCATTGGCGTGCAAATATTTAAAACAACAATTAGAAATAAGCACACCCAAAAAAACAGAAACGAAATTGAACTAACAAATCCGAGAAACAAAACTTTTAGATACCCTGTAGTTACATAGGTATTCTGTAGATGAAAAAAACTAGATTTTTTGAAGAGATTCGTATAAATCACTTTGAGTATTATAAGGGAAAACTTAAGGACAATAAATAATTAAAAGTATATATAAGTATATAAGCATATCAAATATGGATTATCGTGTTTGTTGAAATATACATTTTAGTCAACACAAATATATAAATATATTATTATTTATCTGATACTTATATGTATCTACATGTTTGATTTTTAATAATATTTTATGTAACTACCAAATCATAGGAATTACTTTAAAAAAATCATTTTTTTTTTAAACTTTGCCTCTCATTGAAATGTTCTGAAACTCTATCCCATCCACATTTGACATTCGCACAGGGTATACGAAAAATTGAAAGGAAAACTCTGAAAACTAAATTTAGGAGCTGCTGCCAGATCGCTGACATTTCGCTGCCAGCCCCAGCCAAGCCAAGCTTGTGAACTTCTCGACACGCTCTGTGCTCTGTGCTGAATGCTGTGTGGGTGTGTGCACTGCAAGGCATGCGCATTTCTGGGAGGGCACTGGAGCCAGCTGCGCGTGCGCTGCCAAAGTAGGCGCTACTTATCTGCCACAACGAGTGGCACGATCGGCAGACGGAGCAGGCGTGGGCGTCTAGAGCAGACAGCCCAATGCCAAGTGAGGAGCCGAAGTGGCAGCAGGCCATACAAAAGTAAATACTGCAGTTGCAATTAATATACATTGAATATTTTCTATTGCATACTTATGGGCGGCACTGTAAAGTGAGCCCATTTCAATGCAGTTCAAGCTTTGCATACTTCAAAGTGTCAGCTACGTTAGTTAATTTATATTTAAATTATATGAATATTTAATAATCATTTTGACATACCCATTTGGAAGATAGCTGGCAGCTGTCTCAGAAATATTAAGAGTAGATAACAGTGTCTATGAAATTGTTCCTTTAGAGATTTCACAATTTTGCACAACACTAAAAACATTGCGAATAAATTTTACACGGCTTTCAGCGAAATGTTTGCAACTTAGCGAATTTGTTTTGAAAATTTGTAAAAACGTTGTCTTTTTCTTTGTATTATTTCATTTTGACTGTTGGGTGTGTACTGTGGTATTTATCAAATCAATTAAAATCGATTTGAGAAAATTATAAAACTGTATTAGCTGTAGAACTTTCTGAACACAATGTATTTTGTGTATATTGAAACATTTTCTAAAATGATATAAAAATTTCTAATATTTGACAGAAATGGCTAATCAACATCACTCATAAGAAAGTAACAGTTGCAAAAGTTGAAAAGCTCTAGGCATTAAACTTCAACTTGAATGGATTCATTTTCTTCTATGAAAAAGACCATTTGCTTAAGATCTGACATCCTTAATGTATCAATAGCACAAGCAATCTATCATTGCAGTTGTCTTATCCTAATCAAAGAAATCGATTTCAACATTCAAATTCAGCTATATATATATTATTAAAAACCTTTTCCCTTTATTACTTTGTCCTTCCAAGCTCTATCAGTTTCAGTTTTTGTCCACTCATGGTATGTAATTGTTATTAATAATAAATAAAAAAAGTATACATTGTCTCACCTTCCATAACATAGACAATGCTGCCGACATCTCCCTCCTTGATGATTAGATTCTTGGCTGGATATTTGACCGGATACATGCAGTCGACTATTTCGCGTATTTGGGCCAAGTCCAAGTTTTTCATGAAGTCGTTATCCAAAATGGCCGCTTTGATAAGTTCACGGGAGCTGTCAATAGATATCAAATAGATATGGATAAATGTTAGGCCATAAATTAGTTACGCTTGAGGTAAGTACGAATATGGTAGCCCAACTGTCAAATGGTTACGTCCCAAAAATGATCAGTTGTGGTCTTAACAACTATTCTGCACACTTGCCGCTGACAAAGTCAAAAGGCCAATTAATTTCGCGACTGACACATATAAATCGTTTTTTATCTGCTTCGCCACTTTGGCTTACATCGAATGCAACAAGTTGTACGCAAAAAAAAATAAATAAAAATAACAAATATATTTTATAAAATTGCAACAAATTTGAAAAATGCAAGAGAGGTAGGCGTAGATGATTGCAGGGAAGGGGAAAAGATGGGGGAGAGGCTATGCCATGTGCCAAGTGCCATGTGCTGCCTGTAAATGTCAAATGACTTTATCTGTCAGCACAATTGACAACCAACCAGGCAGCCAGACAGCCAGACAGCCAGAGAGCCGGACAGTCAGGCTTAATCGACTTGGGCCGATTAATTAAAGCCAAGTCTTGAAATCGGGCGTAACACACTTGTCGTCGTTGGTCATCCAATTTGTAAACTCTGGCAACGCTGCGCATGTGCGTAGACATAAAAAAAATTAGCCATAGCCAGCCACGATAGTGGATGATGAGTTAGACAGCAGCACAGCCACAGAGCCAGCCATCCAGCCAGGTCGACAACGGACAACAAGCTGTGCCGCCTGTTTGGCCGGTAATCACATAGTTTTGGCACAAACACACACACACACACACACACACACACACGCCAAACAACACTTACAATTAAAATATAAAAATTTAATAAACATACAGGCTACTCGTTACCAGCGATAGTTGCGCACCTAACGACGCAGGTTAGAGTCCACAATAATACACTACTCGAAATAGCCGACTATGTTTGATATATATACAACTTTCCATTCCATTAATGTATTTTATTATAACTGTTAGTTAAACTTCCCAGGTTTTGATCTATACGATCTCCACTTTAATACATTTTCACTAATAAAATAATAAATCAAAATCTTGTTAAGCTGACTTTTTATGGGCCCAGAGAATGGTACTCTTCTGCATGGAAAGTTAAATTAGATGGTTATTTTAAGGATTTTAACTGGAGTCAAAGTACTTTTACATTAAAAACAAGTTCTAAAGTCCTTCAAAAAGCTGCCTCATATTTCATATATAAACTTTATAGAACACACTCAAGCTTTTCGAACAGTGTAATCATCGTAGATGGCTGTAAGATTTAGCTGTTGCCACAGTCTTCGTTGCCTAGGAAGCGACCAATTTATTTTGGCAACCTGCAAGCGCCGTCTTTTATTACATTTTTTACGAAAGAAAAATGCGTATTAGATTTCCACTAGCCGACCGAAAGTATATTGTGGGTAATCGAAACAAGTTCGACGCCAAGAGTTCGATGTGGTGCGTGGCTGTGGCAGCAACACCCGCGGCGCTATTCCGACGCCACAAGACGCCTTTAAATACTCTAACATCAAGGTGTTTCAAAGTTTATTAACTATTGTAGCAATAGGAAAGAATTGTTGAAAATTCGACAAGTTTTTTTAAGCATTAAGTTTGAAAACTAGAAGTAATGTAATATAAGTTATGTTATAAATAATACCAGGCATAAAAGATATTAATTAATTATGTATCCCTGTATTGCATAGAAATTTAAGAATGATTTTACTTGGGCAGTCTGCGTAATATAGAAAAACTTCAAGCTTTTCTTTCAAAATGAAATGCTTGCTTTTAAAACTATTAAAGTTAGATTTGTTATAATTCTTAAAGAGCTAAAAAATTGAAATTAACCACCGAGATTTTTAATATACATACTAAAAATATAATGTTAAAATATTTGAAATTTTTTTTTGAATTTGAAATTTTCTAAATGATCTAATCATATATTAAATTTGGTCCATAGTTGTTGGCTTGACATAGAAGTAAGTTACTCCTCTCTCTCTTCACTTCTCGTGCAAATACATAATTTTACTGTGCCAACATACTGTAGTTTAACATTTTCATCGAAATAGAACTCCATGCGATATGACTTGAAATCAAATAGAAATTCATGCAAGTCTAAGGCCAAATTTACACTCTAAGCCCAAGGCAAAGAGTTGCTTTCTGCTGTGAATCACAGCGTCTGACTCTTATCTGGATTCCTGTAATAGAATAATCGCAACTTAAGCAGGGCATGCTCTAGTTGATCATGCTGCAAACTGAGTTGCATTTGATATGCGTAAATTAGCATTCGCACAGCAGCACAGCAGGCGAAAAATGCGTGTGGTGTGCAATTTGTGTTGCCCACGGTGCAAGCGATCGCCCCATTGGCTGCAAGGCTGCTCGAATGCCCCGCCTCCCCAAAAAAAATAAAAAGCAAACAGACGCCAACGAGTCGCCGAGCTGCACCTTTTTTCATAGGCCAGCCTCCCAAGACGCTGTCTTGCGAGCCAGAGATTTCGCATTGCGGGTGCGTTTCAATTATTTGCAGTTGCCTTTTGCTTTCAGACCAAATTGAGTGTGCAAACGTCGAAAAGCAGTCCAACAATCCTCATAAACCACCAGTCGAACAGCTCGAACGCGAAACCAGAAGGTATAAATGACACTCATTGATATATACATACATATACATATATATATGCGTGTGTAATTAGAGATAAATAAAGATTACTCGCGGGATTTTGTAAGCTCTAAAGTGGTATGTGGGCAGCTCAAGGCGAGAAAGCTTTTAAATATCATTTAGCGACTTTTATGTTGTAAAGTGTTGATAAAATATATGGGCGAGCGCGACAGGAAGCGAGTGTTATTAATTGAGTTAAATTCTTGAATTAAATATACTAAACGTGTGTTAAAATATAATACTTATAATAAAATAATAATAAAGTAAGAAAACTTGGTTAACTTATATATATTTTTCGATTATAATCTTAAGCTCATTTATTAATTTCAGGTATTTATCATTTATCTTAAAAAATTATGACTATTTGTATTTATTTTACTCAATTTTATTCAATTTTTATGTATATATATATTATTTTAATTTTAATTTTATTTATTTGATTTTAATTATTGATTTAATTTATTTATTTATTAATTAATGAAATTATTTTATTATTTTTAAATTATTTATTATTATTATTTTTTTTTTTAACAAAAATCTATACAATATTTTTTAATTAATTGCAAATTTTATTTTATTTTATTCAATTTCTCTTTTTATGTAAATATTTAGATGTTAAAATTTTTAAATTTTTAATTATAATGAATTTAATTATTTATTATTATTATTATTATTATTTTTTTATTATTATTATTATTATTTTTTTTTTTTTTTTGTAAAACAAAAATCTATAAAATATTTTTAAATTGATTGCAAATAGTAAAATTTCTGAGAATATAACTTTTTATAGCATACCTAACAGTGCTTTATATGTATGGATTTCAGAATATGTCCCATCAAATTATTATTATCATTTTTATTTAAAACTCTACATTATACATTTTAACAAAACTCGAATATTATTAAAATACCCAAAAATAAATTGTAATATGTACAATAAAATGAATAGTTCATACTAAAGTCAGGTAAAAATTTAGGATTATAAATTGACCTATATCGCGTTACACCATAAATTGACTTGGCTTAATTGCAGCTTATTATTATGCAGTCGCCTTAGGTGAGCCAGGCTCAAAGTGAGTCTCGCATTTACATAAGCATTGCTCTGGGCCATCGAAAGATGGCTGGCTTTTGCTTCACAATGCGCTGCAGCAAGTTCTCTCATGCGACAAGCCGACACAATTTCGCACAATTTGCTGGCATTATTTATTAGATGGCCCCGCTGAAAGCCACCAGGCGGCATTAACGGCGTGTAAATGGCCCCAAAGACCACTCGGCTTGGCTGGGGACATGGGAGTGAAAAGCTGCGGCCAGTTGACTCGACACAACTCGACTCGAGTGCAACATGGTCAGCCTCAGCTGGCGGCCTGCGGCGCATTTGATTTATGCCACACAAGTGTCAAAAAATGTCCTGTTGCACACACGCGTTGCGTTGCATAGATTTTAGCCAAAGATACGAGTCTGCATTGACTATCTCTCTCTCTCTGCCGCCCCTACCCCCTCCACCACACTATTCACGCCTGCCTCCCACCTTTGTCTGTCGCATTGCATTGCATATTCGGCCATTAAAAGGCTGAATTGTTGACAACGCATTTTCAGTCGGATTTCAATTTGCTGCGATTTTCAGTGATTGTGTCAGCAGCTATTGCGATTGGCCAGCAAATCGCATAAATTGCGTCCAGCTAACAAATTTGCAGCATTATTTAATGCCAGATGTAGATTTGTCACAGATCTATAGACAAATGTATGCGTATACGCATGTATATATACCCATAGTAGTCGCTATATGGTTGTATTATGACTATGCAAATGCATTTGAATTGCCGACAATCGGCATGCAGCTACATGAATTCAATAATCCTAACAAGGTCAAGCCAATCAATTGAGGACTAGAGTCAAAGATTATCCAAAAAAAGCAACAAAAATTTGTTTGACTTGCAGCTAAACAATAATCGCTACAATGAAGAAGAAGGAGAGAGGAGATGAGGAGGTCGATTAGAAGAGTTATTTAGATCATTTGCAGAGGACGTTAAGAGAAGCAGAAGAGAAGAAGAAGAACTTGGATATTTTGTAAAGGTATAGAACTTCTTCAAATTTACATGATTTATTCATATGTTAAATGATTATTTTATATATCAAACTTAACTTTATTCAAATTTAGCTTAACTAAAACTTACTTTCATTAAGCTAAGTCGAAGAAATCAATGTTTTTAAGTAACTTTCCATGACAGGTATATAAATAAACTATAACATAGTTATAAATTTAGTTCATTTCTTTATATATTTTAAGCCTGCAACAGTTAAAAGAGCTAATTAAAGACAAGAGTGTCAAATTTCCAAACGCAACGGTAATCGGAAATAAGATCGAGCCTTGTACTCCGTCGGGCTTTACAACAGAGTTACTTCAATGTGGAGCAGAGGTGGAACATGATACAGTGACTCGGCTCAAGGCGTTGACCATTGCCCCACAAAGATCATATGAGCGATATTTTTGGTAACAAATGAACGCATGCTGTGCTTGGGGAAAGACAACTTTACAACTTTACGCTGAGTCCGAAAACTCTGAAATACTTGGGGTTTCCAGCATAATTATTACGCTATTTGCACTAGCCATATAGAACTATTGTAAGTCTCTCGAAACAACTTTCAAGGTCTGCAAAACTCAAAGTATCCAATTCAATGATTAGCCAACTAAACAAAGAAGCTCTGTGGTTTCAGGCCATTGCCTATTAGTGTCTATATATATTAATTTAATTGATTTAATAAAAACTTAGCAAATTGAAAAAATATAAAATGTAGATCATCTCTAATATACAGTATTCCAAGGGCATATATTTACCGTCGAACCTCTCTTCTATCCAAGAATAAAATAGTTGTACAATTAATTTTGTATTTTTGTTTTTTATTATTTTATCATCCACACTATTTATACTTTCGTCTAGCCAAAATTAGCCAAGCAACTCAAATCGTAGTTCTCTTCATGAATATATTTTTCCATTCGAACTAAATTAGAATAAGCTAATAATACATATACTAAGTATATGCTTTGCACAGATACAAATATATACACATACATACTTATGTATATGTACACAAATAATGCAATATAAATATTACAATTCGAGATGTGAATAAAATTTCAAAATGCTAATAAAGCGCTCATAAATCACATGTTCACATATATAATATATACATTTTTCTTTAAATGCTCTAAATAAAAATCGAATTCTTCAAGATCTAAACAAATTGCCGCTGTCTAATACCCTAATTATAATAGCTTTATAATAGCGCCCGGCCAGCCCATCATTGACAGCCAATTGGGCGCGCGTGTCGCCGCCAAAGCGAGCTGCTCTGCTCGTCTGCCCCAACGGCGGGCAACGCTGCCAGGAAACAACTCAAATGTACATACATACATACATACAAATATTAAAAAAAAGAAAAACAAAGCAAAAATAAATAAATATTTATGTTTTTATGTTTTCATAGCAAACAAATTGGCCGAAAACAAAAAGGAAAACAACACTGAACAGATCCCAGTAAAAGCTTCCACAGAAGCCAAGTGCGAAAATATCACAACTCAAGTGATTTGCATAGAGATAGGTATATAGGAATATATCTAGAGATCCATACAGATCTTTTAAGATCACCCACACAATTCCACATGTTTTTAGTGGGCTTCGTGTGGGCCACACGACTGGCTAATGAACTATAGTAAAAGATCTGAAAATATGTATAAATGAAAACTGTAAAATACAAATTGTAGGGTATACAATGTACATAGCAAACCGAAAGTATTTGCCAGTGCTACCTGCGCCTTATGAGTTTTAGCTTGAAATACATTTTTTCTTCGTTTCGTCTTCCGATATAAAATTTTATAAAAAGAAAATTTAATAAAAAATCGCGAGGAAAATTAAAAAATTTGCCACATGACGCAATTAAATTGTGTGTGCTAGCTGCCCAGTTGGCACTGGCGCTGTAGTACTCTCGCTATATAGTCTACGACACTGGCCAAGGCCATTTCAGATGATTTGTGGGCACTGTGGGGACTGTGAACCCGTTGAAACTGTCAGCAGAATCTTTAATAAACGCATTTTGGGACAGTTGCGAAAGGCGCTGTTGCTATTGATTAAGATCGCCGTCGATGACGCGAATGATGATCATTATCGGCATGTGGCTATATATAGCAGCGAAACTCATACATATACATATATATGTATATATAAAAAATATATAAATATATATATATATGCTCATATTTATGTATATATAAACATTCATAATAATAATCTAATCTATAGCTAACTCTGAGGTCTGTCTGGTAGAGCTGCTGATCTTTCACTTGCCGTAATCAGTTGTCGTGTTCCAAATTTCAATATCATTTTCTACAATTTGTTTACCCGGTTGAATGAATGGAAAAAATCCAAATGGTATTTTCCAAATAGACTTTGGGGATAAACTTTTAGCTATTAATAACACTAATATAATGTGATACTATTGTAGAACGATAAATCATAGATAAGTAAAATCAGAGAAATTATTTCACCTTTTCCTTCTACTTGGCTATTGGCTTAAAGATTTCTGCAGAGTTACATGATAAATAGATAAAATAATTATATTATATAAATATTTTTAAAATTTTGTCATAACTGGTTACTTAAACTATCTCTGGCATATTAGTCCACTTATTGTTCTGTATCTTTATCATTATAATTTATAATGTATCTATCAGTTCTTTAAAGATTTCGTCTAAAGAATTTTCATATAATTAAATTTGGTTTAATTTCGAGCGCATATTATTTTATTTAATTATGCCAAACTCAGCTAACCAATTAAATTGTTTTTATTCTATCAGGAAGGCATATTCATAAAATATCGTTTATATGGGAAATAATTTAATTTTAGTTAAATATATATAAATATATTACAATGTGGTAATCCCTATTACTCTATAGAATATAAAATCAATGAAAATAATGTGTAAATATAATACAATTAAAACTATTGGCACTTACCGCTCATCCTTCTCGTATTTGGGAAAGCTAATGTGATCGAGCAGCACGGAGGATTCGCTCTGTGGCTCCGCGGAGATGCCCTGGGCGCGTTGGCGCTGAAACGTCTGTCCCGACTTGCGTGTGGCGCCCGTGGCCGTGCTTGGTCCACCGCCGGAGCCGGGGCCGTTGCCAGCGCCGGGCGAGGCGGAGCCAACGCCTGCGCAGCCGGCGGCGCTGCTGCGACTGAAGGGAAAGACGCTCTGGAACTTGTCCAGATGGGAGCGCAGCTCGGCGATTTCGTTGTCCTTGATTTGGAGCGCGCGCTGCATTTCCTGAATCTTCATCTCCTTGGCCTGGATGATTTGCAGGAAGCGCTCCTCCTGCGGCGTGGCCGCCACATACGTGTTGCTCATCATGAGCGTCGCATCGACCATGCCCACCGGCGAGGGCGTGGCCGAGCTGCTGCCCGGCGTGCAGCCGGAAATACGCAGGCCCTGCATTTGCTGAGCCAGCGCCAAGGAGTTGGGCGGCTGCGGATGCTGCTGTTGCTGCAACTGTTGCTGTTGCTGCTGCTGTAGTTGCTGCTGTTGCAATTGCTGCTGCAATTGTTGCTGTGGCTGTGCGGTGGGTGAATTACAGGTGCCGGGTATGGCCACCGGCTGGCTGCTCGGCTGATAGATCCCGGTCACGGGGCTGGCCGAGGCCGTGTAAACGCCCTGCGTCTGCGCCTGCAACTGTTGCAGTTGCTGATAGCGCTGCTGCAGCTGCAGCTCCTGCTGGTGCAGCAGACTGCGCGGATCTGTGTGCAGCTGTTGGGGCGTGCCCGAGGGCGGCGTGCCGTAGATCAGCGTATGCGTCAGCACGTCCGAGTGGCAGGGCGGCGCAGGGGCGGGTATCAGGCGTAGACCCGCCGCTGTATGCTCCAGGCCGAGGTAGCCAATGCTGTTGGCTGCGGGCAGCGTAACGATGCCACCGCTGTTGTTGGCAAAGCTGTTGCTGCTGTTGTTGCCGTTGCCGATGTTGTTGTTGTTGTTGTTGTTGACGATGTTCACCAGACCCAGGTCGGGCTGAAACTGATAGTTCGCGTTCGGCTCCTGCTGCATACTGGCCGCTTTTCTCAGACTCGTATTCGAATTAGCTCTCGGCAATAGAATCGCAATCGCGCTCGCAATCGCTCTCGTGCGCTGCTGATCTTCGGCGCTGCTGTGGCGCCGATAGCGACGCTCTGCGAGTGGTGCTGCTGGCTGTGCTGTTGGCGGTGCTGCTGGTGGTGGTGGTGGTGCTGCTGCTGTTTGGGGGGTGGAGCTGCTTGCTGGCGGTGGCTGCTCTCGACTGTTCTCTGTGTTGATGTCCGGTGGCTTGGCCTCGGTGTCGTCTCTTCTGATTATCGCTGGCTGCAGCTTCTGGTAGTCGGCATAGAGAGTGACGGCTGGCTGTGCGGTGGTTGCGGTGCTTGCATTTGTATTTGTATTTGTATTGGTGTGTGTATTGTTGATGTGGCTGCTACTGCTGCTGCTGCACGGCTCATTTGTGCCGCTCTGCTGCTGATGGCTGTTGCTGTTGCTATTGCTATTGCTGGCTGGCCGCTTGGTGGCGAAGCACAGCCGATCAAAGCAAAAACGCATCCAGGCGGCTTTCTGGAAGAACCGCCGCCACGTGGAAGTCGCTCACTAGATTAAAAGCAGACCTGCAACAGTCAAAAGAGAAAGAGAGAGAGAGAGAGAGAGAGAGTTGATCAGTGAGTGACAAATTGTGAGCACGAGAATCTTATCGCCCGCTAATCAGCAGTCATTGAAACTGATTTACAGCATTTGAGATTAGACACGCAGCATTGGCAACTAAATTTGTTAATTGACTTGTTGTTGACATAGACCACAGCCCATTGCTGTCTCTCATTCATTCCCATTCCCAACTGAAGCTCAACCCCGCCCAAAATTCAAGACAATCGCTACGCTTCAGACATGCTAAACGTCGACCCACACAAATTAGCAGTCGTCAATGCCCCTAACAAAATTATCTCCACTCCAATACTCGTTTGCATAGTGAGTGGGGTATATTGGCTTTTGAAAATGTATAGCAAGTTGAAGTTAAAGTCCCCAAATCAAACTATAAATACATATAAATAATATAGATATATTTAGTTCATATAAAAAGTAAGATCGTTGCAGTCGGGAACTACCAACTGCAGAATACTCGTTCACATATTCATTTTACTTTCCTGAATGAGTATAAAAATCATATTAAAACCCTACTAAAAGCTCTTTTTGAGCGCGTATCACAACATCAAATATACCCGTCTCAAACATGCTTACTTGTTTTGATTTTTACTAAATAACAGCTGTAAGCCTATTCATCAGTTTGTGTGTTTCAGTGTGTGTGCTTGACTAGCAGATACCATATAATTATTTTAAATGGTATACCATTTTGGCGAGCTATTATAAAAAAAAACTTCAACATATTTATTAAATGGTAAAAAATTAATCAAAACAAGGAATAATTTTTGAGGCCATAATTAAACAATAATAATTTACTAACAACATGGTTTGCCAAACCAAATAATTTACAAACTGGAAGCTTAGGTTTTATTATACAGTCACTTATAGCTTTAATGGATACTTAAGTATCTTTATTCATTTTCAAAATTCAGGTTAACTCTTTTTGATAACAGCTTATCATAAACGATCATACAATATCAAAGAAAATGTTGAATGAATGTAGAAGGTTTGGGAATTTACTATATAAAATGATTCGAACGGTGTATAATATAATATATTGATTTCCAATTTTTTTTCCTTTTTTTAATGTTATTTAATATATATATAATATTTTTTTTTTTTATAAAATATTTTTAATAATTTTTAGAAACAACCTCTGCTTTCAGCTTCACTTGACAATCCCTATTTTGCTTAAAAAAAAAGAAAATGAATAAAAAAATTACTAAACATAAACAATGCATCTCATTTAGCTAGTCTGGCCTAGGGTATTCACATAGATATAAAAAACATTACTTAACTCGACGGCATTTCAAATGTCTCTAAAGACTATGTAGCCGCTCGCCTATCGCCTATCGCCTATCGTTGCTAAACGACAGCCACGCCTTAAGTCTTTCACGATATCAGCACCTATATAATTTTGTTTATTTTTGATTTTTTACATTTGATTGTATTTTTTTTTTTTTTTTATATTTTTTATCTAGATTCTTGTTATTAGACGTAAATATGTATAATGCGTCCAAATGCCAAGAACAAGTTGCCGAAACTGGCACAGACAACTATTGACATATTTCGGTGTCTGCGCGCTTAGACAATAATTCAATTCAGTTGAAAGTCCAAACGAAATGAAAAGCTAAAAATACGCCAAATTCAAACACGACAGAGGTGAGCCATAAACGATTAGCAATCAGGTTTTACGAGAAGCATCCCCGAATGGGCCGGCAGCCGCAACGATCAACGATCAGGTTCAGTCACTTCGATCAGGTTGCCAACAAGAACAAGAAGATGATGATGATGATGAAGAAGAAGTAGAAGAAACAACAACAACTGGCATGCAAAATTATTATGATCCAAAAGTATCAAAGTGAAGAAGCAGCTTGAAGATCACTTCGAGAAACAAGCTACGAAAACACTGAAGAAAATTTTCATAGAAATTGCTAGAATTCAGTTTTCCCATAAGAAACATTCCAGTTTTTTGAATCGAGTTAAATTGAGTTAACAGATCGTTGAATTTTACGCAAGTTTCATAAAACTCCAATCAACACTTAACCCTCTTTTCTCTGAGTGTATTTCCGCTATACTATGAAGCGTAGGTGTTAAGGCATTTAATGGTGCTACTTGACAAGTTGAAGATCGTCATGAACCTTGAAGAGCAGCTAGCATAAATAACAAACTAGCTGATCGCATAAATTCTATTCTTAACCTAGACTTGTCAACCACTTGAAGATGAGCTTGAACTAAATATATATACGAAAACAAGAGATTTTTAATGAACAGTAGGAAAACATTGAAAGACAAAGTATAAACAGTTCTTCAAAGATTGATTGAAAACAATAATACTTAGAGGTTAAGAGTTAAGACTAAAAAAATCTCTATATAATTTACAAGTACTTCAACTGAAAGCTATAATTAATCGATTCCGAAGTAGTTACGTGATCTTTATCTCTTTATCTGCAATTATAAACCAAGTTAATAATATAGTTTCGTGCCCTTTATAACAACTCAGGTCGATTAATCTGAATTATTTGTTACCCAACGTTTAGACTCCTATGAGACTTTTTTACTAATTTAAGGAAAAGGGGACTTTTTGTTCATGTCAAATATTAAGCATCTATATTCTAATTATCACGTTGAATGTTTCTTGTACGTTTCCACAGATGAACAATCTGATTTATTATCTTGTTGGAAACTGTTCTTCATGCATTTCACAATTAGGTTAACTGGATCATTAAACGATCAACGATCATTCTAAGCTAATTGACATATTTAGCAGTATATTCGTTTTCTGTTATCAACTATATGCAAAACATTGATCGATCCGCCGAGCTGATCTATGCAAAATTAACGTATTAAATGCTAATTAGCATTTTTATGGTCGCACAACGAATTAATGGCCGATTTGTATGCCAGGCAAACATTGCGAAAACAGAGTGATAAAAAAAGAACAATAGCAAATTCAGTGGCATTGGGGTAGCCCCATAGCGAAAACTACGGGTAATTACAACGCGTAATTGGGCGCAAAAAAAGAGACAGAAATACAAATAAAACAAATAAGAAAACTCTAGTCGAGAAAGTTCGACTACGAAATCCCCTGAGCCCTACAATGAACTGATATATCAATAATTCTTCGCGTCTTTCTGCTCACATAAGGGGCACACACACAGAAACACGAATGAATTATACTAAAAACCGAAATTCTATAAAGATTTATTTAAGGCTGCCTGACAAAAGCTGAATGCTATGAGATTCTATGGAAGGTGCATTAATTAACTTGTGGAAATATTGATCATAATTTGCTCGTTCAAAAAAAAGCATAGCCCCATGAATGCCTTTTGAAACTGTGGGCCAACTTTTCTAGATTATGACAAAAACAAAACTTGAAACTTGGGTTAGGGCACCTGCATGACAAAAGCTGAATGCTACAAGACTCGATGTAAGGTACATTAATGCTGAAGACTGAACAATATGAATTCATTGCTCATGAAATAGAAAACATATTCATGATTCACAGAAATATAAATGCTCTTAGTTAAGATCTTCTAGCGAATTTATAGCAGAAGAAATGCTCTGAGACTGCATGACAGAAGCTGAATGATATGATACTCGATGGATGGTACATCTATTAAATTCGTGGGAATATTTATCAGAATTTGCTCCCTAAATAAAAGACATAATCCTATGTATGATTAAGAAACCTTGCTCAACTTTTCTATAACTTGAAACTTGGGTTAGGGCAGCTGCATGACAAAAGCTGAATGCTACGAGACTCAAGGTACATTAATGCCGAAAACTGAATAATATAAATTCATTGTTCATGAAATTGAAAACATATTCATGATTCACAGAAATATAAATGCTCTTAACTTGGGCCTTCTAGCGACTTTATGGCAAAGGCAAAATGCGATGAGACTGCATGACAGAAGCTGAATGATATGACACCCAATGGATGGTATATTTTTAAAACTTTCAGACAGACAGACGGACAGGACTAAATCGACACAGCTCGTCTCCCTGATCAAGAATATATATACTTTATGGGGTCTGACACGCCTCCTTCTGCCTGTCCCATACATTTCAATAAAACCATTACACTCCGATTTCCCATTTTCAATGGGTTTTGTTAGATGTGAAGCTGAAAAACTGTTGCAACTGTTGCTATAGAAATGAAATGAATCCACAAATGAAAATCAATTGATGCAGCAGCATCGAAATAGACGTTTTCTTTTATTTATAGAACATCAATTGACAGGCCACTCAAAATATTGGAAACATCCGTCCATCTCTGTCTAGCTCTCGGCCCATAGCTTTTCAATAAATATGCCCAATGTGCGACTGTGGCTGCGGCTGGGGCTTTTGGGCCACTTAAGCGCAATTACGCCTGCAATTTGTTTTCATCTCGGGCACATAAATAATAAACACGAACCGGCTGCGTCGTATACGTAATATTTTAAATGATTTTATACTCTTTATTGTCATTTAAATGATGCTACTGCTCCACACCTTCCCCTCTCTCCTCTACGGCGAGTGTGGTAACTCGGTTCGGCAATGGAAACAGGTTCTTAACTTTAATTAGTATTATGAAAATATTTATAAACACAAAATTCTCCTCCCTTTGACCCGCTCCATGCCCGCTGCTCGTCCATTGTTCAGTCAATAAAAATGTGGACGGCGCCTTGGAATGTCAACGCAACCCAATCGAGGGTATTAACATCAAATCGATCGTGAGTTCATTCATGCCACTGATAAGCCCGCCATGTCGCACCAAAACCATCGAAAGTCATTTAAATATGGAAACATTGTTGATCTACGGCTGAAAACATATGTCGACACCATATTTGGTATTTCATTTGCGCACAGAGAGCGTGTTAAGATTAGCAACATCTACAAATTGATCACGATCAATAACAGCGTTGCCAGACTATGGAAATCCACAGCTAGCTGGCATGATATGTCTTTTATGGATAAACGACTTTGTAAAGACAGAAATCATATTCAAATCCTACAGAATTTGATCGATTGATTGCTGTGATCGAGTGAACGCAAATGGGTTTCTATATTGCAAGGCGACCATTCAAGGAAACTTAGACTTGAGCAGATTTCAAGATCAGGATAGGTACTCAAAGAAAACTTCAAGATCAGGGCTTGATTAAGTTATTGCAAATGATCATCCATATTGTACTACTTTAATCCACTAATATATTAACTTAAGCAGACTTTCTGGTGGATGGCTTGATAATTTATGTATGTATGTTTATACCATATAGCTTACTTTAACAACTGATCACTTTATTTTCAACTGATCCCCTATTTTATAATATATATTCTAAATGCATGGACAGACCTATATTAGTTTACAAAATATATAACACATTTATATAATATATTTTTATAGTAAAATTCACACACTGAACGTGTGATCGATCGCCTTAACTCTTTAACTGATCTTACATTTCGTATGGCTACCCAATTAAATCTAATCTAAATAAGCACACATATATGGTGAAAATTAACTGATCGCGTTTGCTAATGAGTAAGCATTTGAGATTTGAACGATTGTCGCCATAGATGATTCAGATCAGTTTATTGTTGCGTGCCTAACTGAGGAAATAAACATTTTCGAACAAGGAACTATTTAGCAATCATTGACGACTACGTGAAAAGATCGTCAAAGATAATTTGGTTCACTTGACAACGGATATAACATATATTTAGCGTGTAACATCAAAAAATCCCTCGAAATGTCGAGCCTGACTTAAGCTAATTATCTAATGATATGTGGAAAAATTTAAATGAATAGTTTAATGTGTAATAAAGCAAGATAGATAACATAAAGAACCAATTATTCAGAATTTATGCAACATCATTTATCATCTATATCATCTTTGGAAAAACACCAACGAATATAAATTAAATAGACCGCAACTGATAAGAATCTTTATATGTGCAGCATATCTAAATAACGTAACGTAAAAATTGTAGTAAACTATTAGCGAAACTTAGAAACACTGTCAATAGCATATACTCTAATAATTCTATAAAAAAAATCTCGCAACAAAATGGCTGCCTAGCGCATAAAGCTGGCTAATTGGACAGCGCGATTATTGACCAAATTTTCATGTTAATTCATAAGCATTTCCTGGCCTAAACGATATTATCATGTGACATTCCTCTAATTGCTGACAGCATTCTGTAGCTGGAATATGTGAGATCTAAAAGGCATTTACCGAAAATGTTAACTTTATGCTATAGCACATGAACTGCACCACGTACCTCCCCCTCAGCCAGTTGGCTTACATGCTTTGCAGCATTTATTTGATATACAATTGACATATTTTAGCTTCCTGATTGCGATCGTCGTCAGCGTCATCATTTGCTAATCAAAAGAGACAGCAAACAAAATGCCACAAAACAACTGAAATGCATGCAACATGCATGATTTGATCGCCCAACTGTCCGAGCTGTCAGTCAACAAGTTAGCGACAAGATAAACACACACACACACACACACACACACACACACATGGAGACAGACAGACAGGCAGATATTGTGAGACACGAAAGCGAAGCATGCCAAAAATGCAGCTCATTCGAATCATTTAAACATAATTAAGCGGTTAGTCGGGCGCACAATTTGGAGTGTGTGTGTGTGTGTGTGTGTGTGTGTGTGTGTGTGTGTGTGTGTGTGTGTGTGTGTGGAGAGAGTGTGTGGCGCGTATTGGATATCAGCTATTCCTTGAAAGCTCGCGATCTCCCTCTAGCTACTTAGATCAAATTGAGACATCAATTGAAAGTTATGTCGCAACCATAATGGGAGACAGTTTAGTGTGTGTGTGTGTGTGTGTGTGTGTGTGTATGTATGTGTGCTTGTCTCGATTCGTGTGCTCTATGTATATAGCATGCTATAATTATAGGTTATAATAATTGTCAAGTGTCGAACTTGCTGTCTGTCTGCGCTTCCTCAACTCAAGGCAAGCGCTACACAAGCAACGCACACACACACACACACACGCACACACACTCATGCTCCTTCTCGCTCACTCACTTATTCTGCCGCCCTCTCACTCACACATAACGAAGAAACAATTGGCAGCGAGTATGAGCCGGAATTTTACGACTTTTATTTCATCGTACATTCGTTTATATTTGTAAATTGATCAAGGCAACGGGCAGCTGCTTCTATATCATAAGCTCGTGCAATTATTCCAGTTATTTTTAAACACCCTGCACTCTGCATGCCCTAAGCGAAGGGCCTGTAGCATTACATAGAGCATTATGTAACGCGGAATATATTGTAAATTCTTGTTCATTAAACGAAAATATGTATATACATTTAATATATATATTTTTATCTTATCGTCGCCTCTTTCGAGCTTTAAAATATATCATACAAATTAATTTAAGCTTATGATATATATCGATAGAGTTGTTAACACTATTTATATATATTATATTGGATCTACTATACCAAAAAGGCAAGGCATTAGTGCTTGAAAGCTGAATAACTTGTTTAAAAAATTATTTTGCATTTATTTTCATTTCCTTACATCTCAAATCAGCTCTATAAAATTTTGGAATATTATATTACTGCATTTCGAGCAATCAAGTGAAAAATATTAGTTAAAAACATAAATATTTTAAAATATACATTTAGTTTTATATAAGCGCCGATAATTTCATGAAATGTTAAAAAGATTTTTGTTTATATATTTTTTTTAAAATATATAAAGTACAATATTTGATTTACATATCAAATTATTTTTACACATTTTTATTAAGTATATCTGCAATGTACTTAATTATGAAATGATTCAAAAGGAGCCTTATTAAAAATTCCATAAAATGCTGAAAATATATAACGACTTTAAAATATATCTTCGTTCTATATTTAAATACTCAGTAAATCAAATAAATAATTAGTGTATTGGATGTTCGTTAAATTGTAAGCAAAAAAATACTCGATTCTAATTCTTTTTTAATGTCTTGCTGTTTTTGTTTAATTTTTTTATTTATTTATTTTATTTTTTTTTTTTTTTTTGGTTGACAGGCAATCCATAAAATTGTAATTGTGTTTAAAAATAAATGCTTTGCCTTGAGCGTGGGCAGCGCGAAGTGTCGTAAATTCAGTGACTTATTGGCAGAGTTCCCGATTGACCCGCTGAACAGCTGATGACCCCGACTAATTACCGATTTATGTTATGTGTAGCAAAAAATGACTTCAATGCCAGCACAGGGGGGAGGGGGAGCAGACGTTACAGAGTATACGAGTCGGTGTATTTCATTTGATTTATATATTTGTTGTTCGATTTGTGTGTTTCAGTCTTATGCGAAACACTCATTAGTCCCAGCGACACGTTCGCCGATCGATCGATCACAGCGGCCCGCGAAGGCAATCGATCGCCTGATAACGCTTTAAAAGACAGCCAGATACAAATGGAGTCCGTGCTAACTAGTTGGACGTTTTAGTTTTGGTCGCTAGTGCGATACGATTTGCTGGCATTAAACGCACTTGCCCTGCCCCCATCCCGCCCCCAATGGCGCCCATCTATGGCGAAGGCAACGCATGGCGTTACATGGGGCATGCATATATCGCGACTCCATGGAACTCAATTGGCATGCAGCGCACGTTCGATCAATTAAACCTTCGCACAGTGCAAAAAACAAAACGGGACAACTGCCGTAAAATGGCAGAGAATGTGTAAAGAGAGAGAGAGAGAGAGAGAGAGAGAGAGAGAGCGAGAGAGAGAGGGAGGCAGAAAGAGAACTACACTGAAACCGGAGAGAAAACTGTAAGCGAAATGTAAGCAAAACAAGTGCGGAATTAGATTGGCTTCGCTTGGGTTTCGCGGCTATTCAAAGGGGTTGATTTATGTTCATGTGTATGTAAATATAATATCTACATATAAATGGCAATGAAGTGCCAAGGCTAAGACAGTTAATAGAGTCTAGAAAGCACTGTCTAGCATTCAAGAAAGAAAAGGTACTTCCGATAGAACAAATTCCGTAAAGCTTGAGAGCTGTCTAAATGAGCTGGAGATACAGGAAATTCCTTATAGATGTTCTGATTTTTCCAAATCTAAACTAAAATAAAGAAATAAAAATTATTTAACCTGGCATAAATATATAACTGGATAAAATTATATTTGCAATATTAACAATTCCATCTTTAAGAGCTGCGTTAATTAAAAATTTGTGAATGGAGTATACAAATTATGTTAGCAATAGAAGCAAATCATTCAATCTGCACAATAGAAATAATTTAAAAGATAGTACAACTTTTAAAAACTTGTATAAGACGATAGCTCAAGTGTTCTTTGTATATCAAAACTAATAAACAGCAAGCATTATACACAAAAAACGTCATATGATAGGGGTTTCCGGCTCGACTATCAGTAGACTTTGCTATTGAATTTACTTGCCAAATTATGATAAAAACAATCTATATTTTGTAGTAAGGACTTGAAAGAAATCAACTTGTTTGTTGTCTATGCATTATAATAAGTTTTACCAAAAAATATTTGATGTAAAACATTCGATAGCCAAGTTCTGTAACTCTATTCTGAGTCGTATTAGAATAACTGTCAGTTCATAAAAAATGCGCACTAGATCACAGCAAAAAGAAGAAGGTAATTGAGCTTGAAACTGTAATGTCGTCACGCAAGAAAATCAAATTTATACAACTTGAACTTTTGCAAAATAAAGATGAAGATGAAGATACGCGACGGAACTACAATATACAAATAATGTGGAAAAGAAAGCCTAATAAAACTGAATGTGTATACAAAAAAAGAGCAAAACTTTCTCTTACTCTATGTAGATAGATATTAGATTATATTCTAATGCAAACCCGACAAACAAATTGCAATCAGAACCGACTTTTATACGCTCTCTGCCAAATAGAGCAATTACAACTTTCCAATACGAAATAGAGCTGGAAAAGCAAGCTGAACACTACGCACAAACACAAGCATTATATAGAATATATATGTATATGTATATGTATATTTTTATGCACTTTGTCATTTCCGTCATAGGCATTGAGCACGTTGAGCTCGAGCCCATCAAAATGCCATCAAAATCGCAATGTGGATCAATTGCAGCTGATAGCGTGACAGGAAGCGGCGCAGCAAACCGGAGTTAGAACCACGAACGACATTAACTAACTAACTAACTTGGCCTGAACTGTGTGAGACCACACAAAACGCGCCTCAGCACTGACAGCTGATTATGCGTCGCCTTTTGATTTGCTGCTGACAGTTGGCGGCTCCTGTGGAAGCCGACAGCAAATGCTGTGTGTGTGTGTGAACATTAATTAAAACACCAATTTGGACAGGTGAGTTGATGGGGAAACTGCCTAAGAAATTGCACATCGGGGACCGCAACTGCAAATGGGCATTACCTTTGAGGCAAAACTTCACTTTGGACGTTGGAGATGCAGTCGAAAAGAAAAACAATCCGACGACAACAGCAACAATGTTTAATGAACAAGAAACGCGACGATCTTTAATTAATTATGTGCGTGTGCGTGTGCGTGCGTTAACCGTTACAGGAATTAATTGGGAAACGCTTTTGAGTTTGCGCACGCGCGCTAAGAATTTCAAAAGGTTTCAACACGAAAGTATTTTTTTGATTTTGATCCACTTGATTTATTTATTCGGCTTGGCGATTCTCGATTTGTGTTTTTGGGCTGTACCGCAACGAATGAGTGACGCTCGAGAACTGACAAGAGAGCGAGAGTTGAACGACGACGACCGTAGACTGGCTATCGATAGTAGTTGACTGTGCTGTCGGCGTTGGCAGCGACAGCGACAGCGACGCTAGCGTCGACGCCAGTTGTTATCGAAGTGAACCCCCAGAAGCCGTCGCAGTCGCCATGTCTGTTGTTGTTGTTGTTGTTGTTGTTGTTGTTGTACGTATGTCGTTTAAATTAAAGCTCGGAATTTGGCTGAAACCAGTTGAGTGCACGCACACACACACACACAAGCACAGGCACGATCAGCACACACACACACACACAGAGTGTGTGTGTTGTTGACGCCTTTGCTGTGATTCGTGCGTTGGTTCGATTCGTTTTAATAGAATGGTTGTAATAACAATACACACACACACATACATACATACATACAATACACATATCACACACACACACATGAGAAGCTAACCAACTGCATTGAGCTTCTATGCCATCTAATTGCTCGCTCACATGCTACAGCAACAACAACAACAGCAACAACAACAACAGCAACAACAACAGCAGCAACAACAACAACAACAACAACAGCAACAACAACAACAGCAACAACATTAAAACAAGTCTTACTCGAGCCTTCAATTCACGATCCACTGACTATATAATACCCATGCCCTGCAGCCCCAAAACAATTAACGACACATTCAATTTTATTGAAAATAACAACAAAGCCAATTTTTTGCCGTTTTTAATTTATAAAAGAAAGAGAGAGAGAGAGATGATGATGATGAGAGGGAGGAAGCGACATGCAAACATAAATATGGCTAATAAATAATAGGCAAATTAACACTTGAGTTTTACAATATGAATATTGAAAGTTTCTCAAAAAAAAGTTGTAAAGGGGATTCCTATTATCCATATGTATATATGTATGTATATATTTTTTATTTTTATTGTATGAGTCAATGGTAATTGAAAATAAAAATATAATTATGAAGTTAAATAAAATAGAAAAATGTATTTTGGCTTCTATTAATTTTTGTTAAATAATAATAATTTCCACATTTTCCAGGTGCGTAAATTATAAATATTGAAGAATATATGGATAATTATTAATTTTTATTAATATATATTTATTATTATTATTATTTATTATTATTTATTTATTTTATTATTATTTATTATTATTATATATTTGATCAACGAAATTCATTTGTCTATATCTAATATAAAGTAAAGTTGTTCAAATGGTTAAATAATTAATAATAATATACTATGTATAATAACGAATAGTAAAAAATCCGCAAGATATATTTGCGCTTTCCTTTAGCATACTTTTGGGCTTAAGAATTGATAAAGGACTTTGGGAAATGAACCCTAATAAGATAATTAAATTTTATTATATATTCCTTATTATAAACAATAAATAATAAAATTAAAATAATAATAAATAAAGGCCTTGGGAATGTCATAAACCCTAATTAGATGATTAAATTTTTTCATATATTCCTTATTATAAACAATATATAATAAAATAAAAACAAAAATAATAATAAAAAAAAATGTAATAATAAAAAAAAATTATGCTTGTAGTATTTAATATTTTGCTTGTCCACAAAATATATAATATCCATAAGTCAATTTTAGCCTATAAAATACCTATGTTCTCTTATATGTATGTATATATATATTTTTTATTTTATTTTTTTTTTTTTATTTATTTTTACTTATAATGTGCAAAAATTTATGACAATAAATACACATAAATTAAACAAATTTTGTCAATCAATATTTTAATGAAATTCATGAAATAGCTCTCTATCTCTCTCGCTTGTCTCAACAAGCTTCTCTAACAAGCTGTTGATACCCGCTCTAAATAGCACTGGAACAGGTATGCACACACACACACACACACACACACACACACACACACAACCTGCTCTGAAGATTTCCTATTGCATGCATATTTATGAGTCGCTTGGGGATCAGAGCACTCCAGCTGACATGCTCACAATTTAGAGGATGCGAGGCAAATATCTTAATTACAAAGTCAACGTTAAGAGCTTTCCCCGAAGAGGCCAGAACAACAAGAAGACGCTAACAGGCTTATCAGCCACTTTTATGGCGTAAGCACAAAGCAGTAGATAAAAATACTTTCCTCGTCTAAAGAATTAACTTAAGTAAACTAAATAAAATATATATAATACAAATATATAAAAGAAATTTTAAGTATCAAGTATACGCCGTGTAAGACCAACAATAAATTTTAATTATATGCAAACTTAATACGCATACGCAGCTTAATAATGCCCGCCTTAATAATGCCATCTGTCTTTGATTTTCCCGTAAATATTCAACATTTATCTCCTAATAGCATTTGACAGTTTGTTTGCATTAACGTTGTCTCAAATTAACTCGTAAATGTTGTCGGCTTCACCAGAAAAACTTGCTACCATTATTTGATTTCTGTTTTTCTCCTTTGCCTGCGATTCGCACTCATTTTTTATGGATTGATTTTATTCATTTATTGTGCGTGGCTATAAATCATATAATTTGCTTGATTATATATTTTATTTATGTATATATTTCTATATATGTATATGTAACTCATTTAAACTTCATCAATTGTCCACATTTAATTGTGATTTTTTTTTAAATCTTAATTTTCATTTAGTTTCTCTTATAATTGCAAAATCTTGTTTTTAGTAGAAGCGTGATTTATTTATTGTAAGCTTATTTAATTAAATTGCATGTAAACAAAGCGATTTGCTTAAAAGCTGAGCAAAACGAGGGTTGCTACTGAAGTTTTCATAGAATGTGTCGCTCATGAACTGACTCATAAATCATTCATAAATCGATGGCATAACTAAGTTCAATAGAGAGCCTCCTTTGTTTATCGAAACATTTCAACAAGTTAACTAAATATTGACTTTATATACTCATAACACTAACAGGCAGACAGCCCTCGCATTTAACTCAATGCACATTTCCGTAGGACGTGCCTTCAATAGGTCTGTGTGTACACCTACATTAGTGTATGCATCAACAAGTATTATTATTAATATTTTGATATTTGTTTGCATTTGCAAACATTGAATTCAAGCTGCACGCTAGCCCCGAGGTCCGAGAGTCTTACGAGCTCGACACGCGACGCTTAAACTGAGGTTAGGTTCAGATTTGGGGGATCAGAAATATACGATTCTGTTTATTGTTATTGTTATTGTTATTGTTGTGGCTGTTGTTTCGCTTACTGTTTGCATTTGGTGACATTGGGAGCTTATCAATATAAGCTGCGCGGGTTTATGTAATTATATGTTATATACTTACATATTTTATTTAATTGACGTAATCGAAAGGTTATTTGGGCGGCAACGACAATAACAATAACAAAATAAAACAGCAACCACAACAACAACAACTCGTGCATTCGCAAATATTGCAGTCATAAAATTAGATAATAAGCTTAATGGTAAATAAAGAACCAAATATAAGGGGTGATAGCAGAGATCAAGCAGATAAGCTGTCTAAATATATATAAAAAATATATAGACAAATAAATGAAAACAAATTTAATATATATTCATAAAAACAACAAAAACGTACAATTTATGCAAATAAATAACATTTGTCTTGAATTTTATTCAAATTGAAAGCTTTTTCCGTTAGCGCTTGTTTGCTTTGCTGAACATACACGAAAAACTTTCATAATATCTAAATGAGTGAGCTTTAGCCCGCTGTTAAACTTATTCAGCAAAAGCTTTGCGACGCGCACTGAGTTAATCGATAGACCATTTATAACAAAGCAACAATAAAGAAACATTTGTAAACAAAAGTAAATAATAATAAATGTAAATCCAAATGGATATAAATACACAACATACATTCACAGCACGTTAATTTTTTTGCATTAGCTAAGCACTGTTTGAGGCCATTGAAAACAACAGCTGTTTGCATGCGCAGCTCACTTAACGCACAAAACGCAGCTGAAATATTTCTTACGTTCAACGTAATGCGCGCTCTTAAAGTTGCTTGCGCTCTCTTAACTATTGACACAAACGCTGTAAAAGCTTGGACCACATTCCAATATGCATGATCTGGCATTTTGTTTACGCTACAAGCTAACATACTCTCTCTCTCTCTGTCTCTTGCGCTCTGCTTTTCTGGTTGTAAACGTAAACAAGCAGCGACGCCGACTGCGGCTCGTGTAAAAAACTTGTCATTTCGGCATGAATTCGATATGCAGCTTATACAAGCGCAACGAAGAGTGCCAAAGCACTAGGGAGAGAGGGATCAGAGGGAGCAGCTGAGCGGCCGGCTAAACAGTGAATCCTATGACTCTGCCAAATTCTACAAAAAAGAGGGGCGCGGCTGACCGAATTAATGTAAGAAGACGCAGCACACGAGTGAAGTGCAAACAAGTTTTAGCTGCTTCCACGTGGCCAAAAATGAAAAAAACGAAAATTATACTGCAAGCAAAGGGGAAGTACTTGAAAAATATGAGTGCAAATATATGAACTTGGTTTACTTACAAAACTCAATAAGTATGAATAATTAAAACATATATTACTTTATAGTTTCTTTGTTAGATATACGATATTTTTAAGAAATGTAAGTTTATTCTACGAATATTTTTTGGAAATAGAAACAGCAGAGTATTCAAAAAGTAAATCTATCCATAGGATATCAATTACCCCAATCGATGTATTTCTATAAAATATTTAATATTCTTATATGATATATACACTCATAAAGAATATTTAAATCCAAGTTTTTTTTTATTCAGAAAATGGCGAAAGATAGCGATAAATCTTAAATGCTAGTTCAACATATATAATCTCTAGCTTCTTGGATAAATGTACTCGATGTCATTGAGAAATATAATAATCTTACTTTTTAGTCATTGTATATAAACTTGTATGACATAATCTCAATATACTTATCAATGTCAAAGTCTTATAAATCGAATCAATACACTATAGATACCATAGATATCAATGCCTATTTCAATGCATTTACATTAACTCTGTTTCTCTTCTTCTTCTCTACACAATCACACCATATTTATCATTTTTTAATGGGTATGCAAACATTTATAATTATCTTGCTAAGCTTTCCAAGTTGATATTTATTGGACTTGGATTCGTAAGTCTCCATTTGATTGCATCTTATCTGTGACTTTATTTACATTTTGTTGGGCTTTGGCTTGGCCATTTTTCGCTTTTCACGTTTCCTTTGCTTTTCCTAATGCAAATGAACAAATGAGGGAAAAGCAAATAAATAAAATTGATATCGCATGAAAGGCTTTGCAAATTTTGAGTTATACAAAAAGCGCCTGAGTATTTGTTGAGATAAGACTCGAATGGTTAATGAAAGTTCCATTTTTGTACACCTCCTAACAATTGCTTATCGAAATTTCTGTTTAAATATAGCTCTATTTATGCCTAGATACTATTACGGGGCATTTTATAAATGCGTTTACCTCTTTTTTGGGAGTTATAAATAGAGTTATTTCCTTTACTGTACCGATTACGAAATTGGGTAAGGTTTGTAGTTATTTAATACGTTATTTCCTTTCATATCAATTTACCTTATTAATTTCAAAAACGTGTTTAATGATTAACTGAACAGATCTATACCTTATACATATGCTGATCAAATATATCAACCGAAAGACTTAGCTTTCAGTTTCTAATCTGAACTTATTCAATCATTTTCCCTTATTTAGGTTATCTACAAACTTTACTACAATTCCGTAGTCTAAGCAAATTCTTATCAGAAACGTAGAGCTATATTATATATAGATGTCAGATCAATTAGAAACTGTTGGCATCAAGCACTACAACTTTGTTTGTTGTTTTTAGTTTTATATAATGAAAAGATAATAAAATTTGGTAAATACTATATTCAATTATATATTTAACAAGTTTGATTGATCTATTCCATTGTATTTTAGCGACGTCTAAAGGTAAAAAATCAAAATAAACAATCTGTTCTCTTATAAAGGAAAACATATTGATTGAAGAGGGCGGTCTTCTATAACAGACGATTATGTCGCAGTGTTTAGAAAGAAAACTCCCATTTCCAACAACTATTTACGGGGTATTTCGATTCTTGCCACAACAATTTATAAACAAAAACAAACATTGTTTACATTTTCATATTTCATTCAAGTTTTATGCATGTTTTAAGATCTTTCAAAATTCTTACAAATGTTATTATTGATAAACTGATGAAAAATGTTTAGCTAAAGGAAATTTCCGCCCTTCCATATCTCTCTTCAAGTCGTTGAAGCGTATTTACTCAATTTTGTTCCGTTCTTTTTAAACAGTTAGAGTTATTCAATTGGCCAAGTGGCAGAACAAACAAGCGATAGCCGATAGTAACGGTTGTTCTTCGTTCCGTTGTTGTTGCGATTTCAAGAGCTGCGCAGTTGTAAAACGACGCCGGCGCCGACGTTGACGCAGGCTACGCGTCGCAAAATACTCGAATAATTTTATGGCACAAATTGTCAGCTATTTTATTTATTTTGCTTTTTTTCCGCAGTTGTTTCGCGTTGCGCTGTTTGTTTTCTAAACTTTATGACAAAAGTCTAAAAATAAACGAGAAACAACAACAACAACAACAATAACAACGGCAACACCAATAAGTCGATCGAGTGTGGACTTTGGGGTGGATAATGAATGCAAAAGAAATGAATATGCAATAAACAAAAGGACTGGACGTACAGTCTGACCGACTAGCCGATACCTTGTGGATAGTTCTGCCTGTATACATTATGGATTCTAAGTAAGTTGTTTACATGCCAAGCTAATAGATACCCAGTACTTTATGCAAAGCAAAAACCACATCTTATTTATTATTATTTTCTTATTTAAAGCAATTTTTATACAATCATAAGCTTTTATTATTAATTTATTTTTTTGTCATTTTGTTTCCTAACTCCCTAATATACCCTCATTTCATTTTCTTACAGGGTATTTTAATGACAACTATATTAATAAGCATAACGTGCAAGGGCTTAAGCTCTGTGAGCTTTGAAGCTGAGCTCCTTCATTGTTTATTCAATGCAGGCGCAAGGGCACACACGCTCACACACACATACCCACTCACGCACTTACACACGCACACACCACATGCAAAGAGCGGCACGGCTTAAGGGCGCTCAAAATGGCGATAGCCTCGTCAACTTTCCACTCGATTGTGCAATCGCAAATCGTAGGCGTAGTCCATAAATAACACTTAATACATGTGCACTCATACACACACACACACAGCCATAAGTACATGTGTACGTGTAAAATAATAAATCATGCAACAGTAAACAATAATTGCATATTAATACTCACATTTTGACAAGTTGCTGAACAAAAGGAGACCCGAAAGAGAACAGTTGATTTGTTATTGTTGCAGTACTCTCTCCACACGCACGCACTCTCCCGCTTACACTATGGCACTTTATGCTTTGTGCGCGCGCTCTTCTTCTTAATGCTGCGCAGCCGGCTTTTAAAGAAAGCTGTTGTTGTTGTTGTTGCTTCTGCCGATGTTATTTTCGACGCTGTTTCCACTTGTTGCTTTTTATTGCCACTGTTTCTTGTTGTTGTTTTTGTCCATTCTCCACAGGAAGCACAAAATTAAGGCAAGCATGCAGGCGACGCAGCGTCAACGTCGACGACAACGTCGCTGCACTTTGGTACTTTGTCACAGTGCTATTGTTGTTGTTCGCTTTATTGTTCTTTTTTTTAGGCCTAACGTGGACACTGAAAAGAGAGAGTGTGAGAGAGAGCAACAAGTTGTTGAGTGTGGTAAACAAGTGAACAGAACAGCCTTTGCTCGCTCTCGCGCGTTCTCCTTCGCCTTCTTATCACCTGCGCTCTCTCACGCTCTCGCTCTCTTACATACTCTTGACTCTCGCGCATAGTTGGCCTGTCTGCATTTGCTGTGCTTTGTTGTTGCTGCCGCGGTCGCTGTCGCCGTCGCTGCCAGCGTAGCGTAGTTAACTTGACAGGCAGCCAGGCAAAGGCAACAACAACAAAAATATTGTTGCTAAAAATAGATGCGCGCGGGCAGCGCACAAATAACAAACGAGACAGAAACGAAGCGAGCTGCGCACACAAATTGGAAAAAAAAAATAAGAATGTGAAACTATAAAACCGAACGAAGAAGCATGCATAGAAGTAGAAAAGCAGCTGTGAAGCTCAAATGGAAAATGATTTGCAAAGAAAATGCGACGCAAAATTCACAGCTGAAGCAGCTGCGTGGGCAGCTGTCTCTGTCTCTATCTCTGTTTTAGTTTCCACCAAGTATGAGCGAGACAGAGAAGGAGTGCGGCGAGTGCATGTTTGGAAGCTTTGATTGATGTTGGAGTGCAGCTTTTGATTTTCATTGCAAGCAACAACGAAGCAAATGTGTCATATGAGACCAGAGAGAGATAGACAGAGAGAGGGAGAGTGAAGTGAGCCTCTGGCATAAATTAAGTCAAATTGTTGGCAATTTTTTACACGCTTTGAATGCACAATATAAATATAAAAACAAGTGCGGCAGCAGCAGCAAACGTTTAATTTATTAATTTTCCACTATAAATTAAAAAGAACGTGCTTTGTGCTTTTTGTTGGTGTTGCTGTTGCGACTAACTAAAATGTCAAATGAGCGCGCGCGGTCTCTCTCTCTCTCTCTGCGTTTCTCGCTCTGCCTGTCCCCTCCTCTTTAATACTCGGTCGCATGCAACGCGAGGTTGACAAGTGCATTTTTTTGTGCCAATGATTTTTTTCTTCTTAATTTTTCTTCTCAAATTATACCTAGTTACACTTCTTAACATTCAACTTTAACATTTATTAGACATTTACATTTTATGCTCAATCGCTGCACATATGGAATAGAACGGTTCTCTTGCTGTTGTTGTTGTGGTTATTGGAATTGAGCACACAGCGCGATATGCGCTAGATCGTTCGACTAGCGTTCGACTAAAATCGACGGCAACAAAAACGAGCACACGACGACGACGACAACGTTGCGTTCACTTTAAACAGTACGAGCGAACGCTGCGGAAGCGAGACACAAACTGAGGGACTGGCGCAACCGAAAAGCCGTTTGAGCACCAGCAATGAGCGCATTATCAAACAGAGTAGAAGTTGCTCTCACGCTGGCATGTGGATTGAGCTGTTAAGGCTGTTTTGTATATGACGGAAATTCTGTGAGCGAATTATATTGTAGGCAAAATATTGATATAGCACTTATAAATATAAACTCTTTTAATGCTCTTGTAAATTTAAAAATTTATATATTTTTTTATTACAAACCACATGTCATTAAAATATATACAAAACTTAAGCTCTGACAAAAAAGACGTTGAGATTAATTTCGTCTCTATATGTTTGTTCGTCAACATAAAAACTCAGATGTAAGAGCGAGAGTTTGAATAATAATATGATTCTAAGAGACCATAAAACAAAGAAAGAGAAAGAGGAGAGAGGAAAGGATTGAGAGCGTAAAGCCACAGAACAGGTAGTTGTAGTTGGGCAACGTGAGAGCAGCTTGGAACACATTGGGGCAGCTGGGCGGGAGTTTTGTGATTGAAATCGAGTGGAATCAAGTGGAACGAAGTAGTTGTTATATTTGATGGGGCTTAGTTGATAGTTAAAATCAATTTAATTAAGCTCGATTTTAGAATTGCGCGAGGGACTGAGTGAGTGCTGTTGCCATTGAATTGATGTTAACCACAAAATATCTAAATATTCCGATTTTAATTATAGACTAGTAGTAGACGTCAATTGAAACCAATGAAAGCTTAAATCTAAATTTATTTCTAGCACAGAAACTACAAATTTATGTTTGTAAATTAATGGAAAATTAACTTAAATCTCCAATGCAGATTTATCTACCAGATGCATGCCGAGCTTATAGAGCTTTCAAGTTCAGTTTACCACCATGAAAACTAATATCAATTTGAACGCAGACACAAACCACCAACGAAGCACAAGGGTTGCTGAACATGCCAAAGCCGGTGGTGGAAATAGCTGAGAAAAGGAAATATTTCAACTGTTGACAAAAGCTAGGTGCTGTAAATTATATTCATTTGTTGCGTCGCTGCTTCTCTTTTCTTCTAAGGCAAAGTTGTAGGCTTTGCTATACAGCGTAAGCGAGACACACAGATTCAGCCATTTTATACACATATATAGGGGTGGAGCCAACAAAAAAAAGTACCAGGTTTTAGCAGGCAAAATTTAAAAAATGGGAAAATAGGCAGTAGGGAGAATTTTTTATTAAAGGGTAAATAAATATATTGAATGTGTAAGAGAGAAAATATAAAAAAGAATTCTATTTGATTAGGAAATAAAAAATAAAATAAATTCGTTTATTCTATTTATACATTTATGTAGCTTTGACAAGATCGTCCCTATTGAATTTCCCTTTATAGAAAATCCCTGTATTTATATATACCCCTACAGCTATGGTTTGTAGGCGTTCCAATGCAGCCACCCACTGGCTGCGTCGCTGCGTCTGTGTGCTGCTGCTGCGCTGTCGCTGTCGCCGTCGCTCCTGCTAACTGTAAATCGTAAAGGTGTGGTGTGTGTCCTGAAGGGCGGTAGGAGAAAGCAGCAGTAGCAGTTAGGCGAGGGCGAGAAGGACGATGGCGGCAGCAAAAGTTGATTAGATGGATTTCGTTTGGTTTTTGTGTTTTTAATCACACACCAATTTCATTTATTAAATCTTCGCATCAGCATTTCATTTTTCGTATTCTCTCTCGCTCCTTCTTCCGTTTGCCGTTTGCCGTTTGCCAACAACTTTTGTTGCCGTTACTCTACCGACGGCATTTGCTCTGCCTGTTGTTCTTGTTGCTGCTGCTGCTGCTCGCTGGCTTTTTGGTTTTCTCTTTTTCGCACGCTTTTGTTTATTTGTTTTTCTGTTTGTGCAACTTTTTCGCATGTGTGTGTGCTTTTTGTATTCCTTTGCACTCACTCATTGTCACGAGCAATTTACGCTGCCTGCCTGCCTGCCACGCCCCCTGATGCTGCCTCTGCTGGGATTGGGTGGGCGGCAGCAGCAGCAGCAGCAGCATTGTGAAACTTTTTACAAAATGAAATTGTTTTCGTATTAACAATTTCATTAAAATTAAATTACTTTTATTATTACGTCTCTGCTGCCATCACTGAGCTTTTGCTGCTGCTGCTGCTGCTGCTGCTGCTGCTGTTGTAGTTGCTGCTGTTGTTGTTGTTATTGCTCTTTATTTGCGTTTCATTTGTTCATCAATGCGCCATTTAATTTGCCTGCTCTCTGCCTCTTCCTATCTCGCTCTGCCGCTCGCTCTCTTCTTCCGCTGTTCTGGTTGAGCTTTTACTCAAAACTCTGGCGTTTGTTTTCTTTAGCTGTCAAACAAATTAATTGCGCTTTTAATTGATTTTGTGGGCCAAATGAATGAAATGATATTAAGCCGGATCTGCGCGTTAGCGAGAAAGAGACAACAGCTGCCATATTGTATATTTATGTGTTCATGTGCGTGGATCGTGAAAACGGTTATATTAATGGAAGTGCCGTTAAACAGAACAGTTATTTCTGTAACCAGTGGGAAAATTCTTATTTGTAGTGGAAGCTAATTGGAATGTAAGATGGAATGAAATCGAATACACTGTGAGAAATAGCTGATAATGCTGATGATAATCGATGAAAGGTTAGTAAATGATATAATATCTATAAATTTTATTAACTTGATTGAAATTTACTTGCAAATTATTTGAAATAAATATTAGTAAACAACATTTTCATATTTATATTTCATAGAGGAAAAATTCAATATTACAATGTCCAACATTTTCGGTGTGTATTAATGTTAACTAAAATTAAAACAAGTGTATTTTGTTATATTTTCAAACGTATTTATTCATTGATCTATTCATTGCTAAGAAATTTAGAATCTGTTTGATAAATCATTTACAGAGTCTAATTTGATTGAATGAATATGAGTGAAGACCTTTGCAAAACTAAAATTGATTCAAAATATCTGAGTACAATAATGAAACAATGTGTATATTATTACCTATATATTAAACAAATATATTTTGTATAATTCAATATAAATACATATATGCATACATTTATTTATAAAATTTCTACATGGTTCCATCAATATTATTCCATATCCCTTCCAATTTTATATCAACCCTTTCTCGACGTTAAATTTTGTTTCGGGTCTTTAAGCTGAAACAATTTATTTTGAGTTGTCAAATAAAAGGAAATGAAAAATGCATCGAAATTTGTAGCGTAATTCTAGCCGAAGCTTAACATTTGACTTCTTTCACATTTCGGGGTCTTTATCGTAATTCTGTTTAGTCATTTATTTTATTATGCGTTTTATGCATTGGCCATTCAGTCGGAAAATGGCGGCTCAGCGTGTAAGTGGCCCAAAGTCAGACAGAGAGAGCGACAGAGAGGAGGAGAGGTGGCAAAGAGTGATGGTTAGAGAGCTCTCAACAAAATTATGCGTTGGCCATAAAAAGGCCAAGTGGACCAGGCAATTGGACCACGTTTGCGATGACAGCACAGAGAATGGGAAAAGGGTCGAGAGTGAGAGAGAGAGAGAGAGAGATGGAGAGATGGAGCTGGGCTGGGAGTAGCGCGTAAAGGCGTAGCCCCAAAAACAATTTGATGGCGCCAATAAATTTGTTTTCATGCCTCGAAATTTCGCTGAAATGTCGCACCATAAATAAAGTTGCCCCCCCTCTCGCAGCTGAAGCCGTGGAAAAGTGGGCGGGGCAGCGTCTAATGACAGCCGAAATAAGCGAGGATAACTGAGGAGCTCAATAAAAGTGACTGCTGAGTGGCAACCGCAATGTAATTTGGCTCAACTCGGCTAAAAGAAGTTAATAACATTTTGCGCAGAGTGTGTGAGGAGGGGCTGGGGGCGGCTGCGAGCTGATGTTGGGGGAGGCAGTTCAGGCTGGCAGTTCAGGCAGTTCAGGCTGGCAGTCAGGCAGGCTATTCATTTCGAGCTGCGCCATTTTGGCTTGGGCAAAATTTATAACCGTAATTGAGCTGCCTGCTCGAACAGGAGCTAGCAGCTTTTTGGCTTGCGGGTCTGCTCGACTAGCTACGCTGTCCGTCCGTCCGTCCGTCCGTTCGTCCGTTCGTCTGACTGGCCACGTAAAATGCATTAACTGCCAGTTGGTTGGCCTGCGCTCCAAGTCCAAGGCACTCGCAATTTGGTTTTCGAAAAATAAGCAATTTGTAAATTGAAAACGGTCGTTGAGGGGCGGCCAGAGCAGCGCTCCTCCTGCCGCCCTACAGCCCACTGCTGGCCAGCGCTGGTCAGTGGGCGTGTGGGCGACACGAAACGCGGAAGCACGAAATTAATTATTTGCCATTAGGGCTAAGTAGATGATATAAAAAGTGGCAGCAGCAGCAGCAGCAGCAGCAGCAGCAGCAAGAACTTCTTCTGGGCTGGGGAGTGGGTAGGTAGGTAGGCGTGGCTGGTGCTGCTCTCCGCAGGCAATTTAGACAGTCAAGTGCCCATATAAATTACATAAATTTCACCCAGAGTTTCGCACAAAGTGCGACTGCAAAATGGAAGTGGAAATGGAGCCCACCGAGTGCTCTATCTCTCTCTCTCTCTCTCTTTTACTATGTTGTCTTCTTCGTCTTCTCTTGTTTCTAGTCCGGTTGTGTGTCACTTCCATGGCGTTCCCTCTAGCTGCTATGAATGGGCGGTGGGCAATGGTTGAATGGAATGAAACGGAAGTGATTTGGATTGTTAAGTTGAGCTATTTGGGTATTACTAGTGAACTTCTGCTGCTTCTGAGATTATGCTATCTGGAATGGAATGGAATTGAGATAGGATAAGTTGTTGCTTAAATGAAATGGAAATCGAGAGAATTGAATATGAACTGAGTGGAATCAAATTAACTGCAATAAAATATCGGTAAGATAACGAACAAATGAGAAATAATAGAAATAATGCTTTCATAAGACAGAGAGGGACTCTCGCTCTCACTCTGTCTCTCACAAAGACCAAGAATGGTGTATGAACGATAAGAAAATAGCTATCTTAATAAAAAGAGAGGGGGAGAGAAGGCGCTAAAGTGGGACAGAATAAAGAAGGCGAAAGAAAAAACACGTTGATATGAATTATGGAGATTTATAAAGAGACCGAGAGGATGAACAAGATGGGAGCGCTAAACAGAGCTCATCATAAGAGAGAAGAGATAGAAAGATAAAGAAAAAGAGAGAGAGAAAGACAGAGAGAGAGAGAGAGAGAGAGAGAGAGAGAGAGAGAGAGAGAGAGAGAGAGAGAGAGAGAGAGAGATAAAGAAAACTGAGATGAACAGATGCATACATATACAGCTGAAGGAAACGGATCTTATAGCAAAAATAGTATTTAAATATTCGTTTTGGTTCTTTTGGTTCTTAATCAACTTACTTAGCCTATGTTGACATCTCTAATGATATACATACATTGAAACTATCTCAACTATTCTGATTACACAGTTTCTAGTTCCATGATATTAATGCTTATCCAAGTAAATCCCATCTAAATGAATACTCAAGAAGCAAATGGTTTCATTGTTTTTTTTTTTTACACACTTTGCAACACTGCAAGCGAATAGAAAACAAATCTTCAAGCGGAAAATCTCTCAAGAGCCACAGCAGCCGCCCTTCAACCACACCCGCCCTCTGCTTTAGTTGCAGTTGCAATTTCGCAAGCAAGAGAAAAAAATAAGATGAAGAAGAAGAATAAAAGAAGAAGAAGGAGCCCAGCGCATCTATTATTAAGCAGGTAATTCCACTAAAACGATGAGAAGAAAGAAAAATAAAAATGAAGCTGGCAAATAAAATGATACAAAATGAAATAAAGTAAAACAAAGTAAAATGAAATGAAATACTAATAGAACTAAAACACAAACTAATGGCAGGAAAAACAAAGAAATGGGACAGAGAGAGAGAGAGAGAGAGAATGATGCAGTGGGTGAGGGGGGATAAAGAAAAGTTACAATAGACAAACTCATAAATCAGCGCGCCAATTTGCGAGGCTGACAGGCGGCCCCCAAAGCAGCTGCAGGAGAAGAAGATGAAGATGAAGAAGTAGAATAAGCCGAGGGAGTCAAAGCTCACGTAACGCAGCAGCAGTGGTAGGCGAAAATAGTTTCTGATAAGCAGAACGCCCAAAAGTCAAGTCTGGGCAGGAGGAGGAGGAGGAGGAGGAGGAGGATTCGGCAGGAGCAGGGGAAGGCAACTCAAGCAAGCGAATTCATTTCGTAATTGTGGCCAACGACCCAATCGCAAACAATAATAAATGGATCAGGCCGTGCCAACATGGCGGCCAGGCAGCCAAGCAAGAGTGTGAGAGAGAGGTAGAGAGAGAGAGAGCGAGTCCGAGCGAAGCAAAGTCAGCAAATAACAATAAAGGCAATAATGCAAGATAATAAATTAACTGAAATTCACTTAAATGTTGTGCAAGGGATTTGTATTGATGGCAATAGAGACAGACTGAGTGTAGAATAGGAGGCAGAGAGAGCGAGAGCGAGAGCGAGCCCGTAAGGCAGTCGACGGCGGCGTCGACGCTGCTGCTCAGCTGCAAATTAATAAAAATAAATTGAGTTGTCAAAAATGATATGCCAAATAAATTCCAACGGTGAGTAATCGCCTTTAGTCAGGGCAGCAGCAGCAGCAGCAGCAGCAACAACAGCTACAACAATAACGGACCACCCACAGCACACAATGGATGAAAGCTTTGCACTCGCACAAACACACACACACACACACACACACACACACGCTCACGCTCACACTTTCATTGTGCTCTCTCACTCTCTCGTTGCTGGTGCTGCTGCTGACTTACCGCAACAACCTCTTCCCGCGCTCACTTAACGGCAAGCATAACGATGAAAATCCAATTTAAGGCTGCCTCAGCGAGTGAGACGCTTTGTTCTTGCTCGCACGCGCGCTCTCTCTTTCTCGCTCTCTCTTTTTCTCATACACACATACTAGCACATGAAGTGTAATAAAATAAAGTAGCCTTGCCGTGTGGAGAAATTAGAAGGCAGGCAGCTATGTACGTCTACGTCGACGTCAACGTCGCCCTGACGTCCTGGACGTTCCCATGCCGAAAATTCAATTTCACAATGAAAATGCGCGCACACCAGCAGCAGCACAAGTCAAAGAAGACGACGACGAAGAAGAAGAAGAAGAAGTGGGAATAGCAACAGCAGAAGCAGAAAAATGAGAAAATTGTCTTGCAATGCGTGCGATAGAGCGCGAATGCGCTGTGCGAACGGGCCGGCAGCACAGCCGCTGTCGGGCCGCTGCTTTGGCTGGCTGGCAGCGCAGCGCGTGCGCGACAAAAATAAAGGGAAATACACAAATAGGCAGCAAAGGCGGCGCTTAGGGGGCCGAAGCGCAACGAGACGAGAGCTGAGCACGACAGCGACGACGACGAGCCTGCGGCCGAGCTAAAAAGCCCGAACCACCGAAGCCAACCCAACCCCCGTTGCGGCCATCTTTAGACGATGACAGCGCCGTCGACGGCGACGGCAGCAGCGGCAGCAGCAACAGCAGCAACAGCAGCAACAGCAGCACAGCAGCAACAGCCACAGCGACAACAGCAGAAACAACGTCGCAGCCTCTGCGTGCGCTGTTAGATCATTCGCAATCAGCCGTTGCACGCGTTCGGTACACAGCCATTCCCAAGCATATAACAGTATAACAACAGTATTACAGTGCCAGCCAGCCAACGACAGTCGAATATTCGAACAGTCGCACAGTGAGGTAGTCTATGCGAATCTACGTGTGGATTGCAGACGAGACAAAGACAAACAATTGCAATTTGTGCATTCGCGTCGGTTAACCCCAGGTGGAAAGTGCGAAGAGACAAACAATACCCAAAAACCCAAGGCAATCAACTCACGTGTCTTGAGCGTATGTGTGTCTGTGTGTTGCGTGTGTTGGTGTGCGTGTGTTGGTTTAACTGGAAAACTTTTATGTGCTAAATTTGAGCTTTGATTGAGTGTGACTCGAAAGTTGGTCCAGTTGCACCGTCAAAGTGCACACCTGCCCGAAATACCTGAACTCATCTCACTCTCGACCCACTCACGCACGCACTTCTTCAAACTTTTGGCGCTTTGAGCCGCCTTTTAGACGCTGTCGAAAGTTTACCTTTTGTTGCCTGCGCCTCGCTTGCCCGGAGAGTTCAAAGTTCACAGCTCGCAGTTTTCCACAAGACAAGCCAAAGGATTTCTTTTCGTTCCACGCTTGAAGAATTACTGCCAAAATTTTCACAGACGGTAATAAGGTAAGTCGAAGAAAACTGCTTGAAATTGTTTAGACGGTGGAAAATTATGAGTTGTTGAGGATAAGTGCTGGAAACTAATCTATATAATGGTATTATGAGAAACTTGTGATGGGAAAATAAGTTTTCTAATGTTAGTTATAAAGATTTGTTAGGGAGTTTACAGAGCATTGGGGCAAACTTTGTTGTATATGAGTTCTATGTTTATCGCTATAAAATGTTCCTTATATTTCAAACTTTTTTCAACTGATCGATCGATTAATTTATCTTTCAACACCTTAAATAAATTTAGAAACTCGAGCAAGGTATCATTGTTAAATTTGATCTATAATTCGTAAATGTGTGTATATTAATATTAATATATTATGTTAATTAACTGCCATATTAAAAAGGATATTCCTCTAGCTAGATGGAGAAGTCTTTAGGAACAATTTACTGCTTATTGCCATAAGTTTATTTATTAAATATTTAAAATGGTGATCATATATATTTAAGCTACGTAAGGCTTGCTGATCGAATGGTAAAAAATATGATATGATTTCAAATAATAATACACTATGATAATATGGTATGTTATATGGTAATATATATCTTATGTTCAAGTTATACGTTATGATATACGTTATGATATATTCTTGATCATTCTTCACACACAATCTACCTGGCGCCTATAATTCTTATTCATATTCAATCATACAATATGATCATTTAATATCAATATGATATGATATGATATTATGATACAATATGATTCAAATTAGTATTTTATAATATGAGATATTTCTTGATTAGAAGTGATAGATAAATCATAATACCATACTCTTGAGATATATAGAAATTTGTTAGCAATAGTCTACATTCATATATGCAATTTTAAGAAAATTTACTTTCAACAAATAAAACTCTAATTAATTCTAACAAAAATACTTCTAGTTCATAAAAGCAAATATAATGACAGCATAAGCACATTAGAGGCTATGTACATCAGCATAAATACATTTGTGCACATACATACATACACACATACATATATGCACAACATCTCATATTTGATATCCAAGCAGATTGTCTTTGAATTGAATTGAAGGCAAAAGCATTTTGCGCATAATTTATTTACACGCTTTTAATTTGTATTAAAAATTTCTTAATGAGTGCAAATGTGATAAAAATCTTGCTCAAGTGCTCTCAAGTACACAGACACATGCACACGAGTGTGACTGCCTATGTGTGTGTGCGTGTGTGTGTGGATTGCTTAAGTGCCTCCACTCCACTCGAAAGGGGCACACCAAAAGTGTTTGTGTTGATGCCTTTCCTGTGAGAAATCGCACAAAATTTGTGAACACTTCAGCTGCACATAAAAAAGGATGCGAGTCGAGGAAGGAGGAACTGGTAGAGAGAAACAGAGAAACAGAGAGAGAGAGAGAGAAAGGAACTCTGCTAGACGAGCAAAAGAAAGTTGTAGCTGAATTGCAGTTCAGCACTCGCGCTGTAATTGGGTACAGACCCCAAAGTTGATCACTCCAAATGCAGTTTGAATAATTGATGATAATTAAAAGAAAAAAAAAAAAAAAGAAAATGGGAGAAGAAGAGTAGAGTGTCAGGCACTGCGGTTCCCCAAGTCCCAGTCAACTCCAATCGTTCGCCAGACACGTGCTGGAGCGGGACAGAGAAGGAGCCGAAAATCAATGGCCAATAATTTGCCAAACGAATCCAGAAGTGCGCCAGCCAAAGTGGGTGGGGCAGAGGCCTGGTGGAGCAGTCGTACCTCCGGGCCATGTAAAGAAGTCTGGGGGAATGTTGAAAAAAAAAAAAAAAACGAAGCGAAAGAAAGGGCACAGCTACAAATTGAATTGATCAACCGCAAATTAATTGGCAGCCATGCAAACGCCAGTGCCCCAAACGGCCCCAACTCTGCAGCTTCAACTTCCATTGAGTGGGTGCCCGTTGATGGGGTCGAAAAATTCCTTTTTTTTATTTGCTGTTGCTGTTGCTTTTGTGTTGCTGTTGCTGTTGTTGTCATCGTCAAGTTTCGATTCGTTTTCATTTCGTTCAACTCAATTAGGGTTGGTTAGCTCTGCAGTGGAGCCGCGTGGGGCCGAGTGGGGCGGGCGGGGCGCGCGTTTTGGCGCACAAAAATAAAATACAATTTGGCATATTTAAATTAGCAAATAGAATTATCGTGCAAATGCGCCTAGTCGGAGGTTAGTTGCCATGTTTATTGATTGCTTGATTGAATTGGCTGTCGAACTGCCGAAATGGGGAAATATTTTTGGAGCTGCGCTGGAATCCGCTGCCCAATGGGGCGCTCGGTTCAGCTCGGTTTGCCAGCGCCAATTCCAAATGCTCGCATATATATTTAACTCTTTTAGTTGACATTTATTTTGAGCTGGTTTAAGTGGCATTAGCTATGGCAAATTGATTGATGCAATTAGGTTGATGGATAGATGACAGTCGTGGGCTTTAGAGAAGTTCATTTTTATTTATTTATTTTGAAAAATCTGGGCATAAAAAATATGTATATTTTCAGTTAATATTCTAATATGTTTTTAGACTTAATTATAAATCTTCAAAACTTAAATTGGGTTCCTATTTCGCAGTTTAGTTATATGCCATATATGATGAGAGTTCATGCATTATGTTTAATATATTTTTTGTTTATAAATACAATGTCAATATTTTTGCTTTTTTTTTTTTTTTTCTATCTATTACAGTTTTATTGCAGCTTTTGTTGTTAACTCTATAGCGCATTTATAAATATTTTTTCTCTTCCTTATTTTTACTTCTTTCCCTATCAAATACTTTGATTTCCGATTTTCGGAAGTATAATCAATTGTTTCTCGTTCAGCTATACATTCACTCCTTCTCTCTCTCTCTTTCTTTCTCTCTATTTCTCTCTCTTTCGCTCTCTCTCTCTCTCTCTCTCTCTCTCTCTCTAACTCTGTCACACCTTATTTGCCTACTTTGGTTTTCAAACGCATATCTTTCGCTCTCTCTCTCTCTCTCACACAACTTTTCCTGCATTTATTCTCAATTATACATATTAATATAACTTTGCCCTACTCTCTCTCTTTCTTTCCTTCTCTTTCACTCTCTCTCTCTCCCTCCCTCTCCCTCTCCCTCTCCCTCTCTCATTTGCTTGATCATCTATGTCACCCCCGTAGTCCGCAAAGCTTTTCTCTGCCCGGCAACAATTGAGATCGAGCAGCCGCAGAGAAAGAAAATCTACAGGCAGCAAAAAACAAGAACTATAAAAAAAACCCGTTGGCAAATGCACACAAAAAGCAATTTGCTTTAATTAAACAGAAAATTCAATCAAAATATTTATAATAAAACAAAACACCAACCACGCCATTGTCAAGAGTGCATATGAATATATATATATATGTATATGTATATATATATGTAGTGCTCCTATATGCGGGCGCCCCGAAGACGAATTCAAATTGAAGGGTTGCCTTGCCCACCTCCTCTCTGTCAAACCCACCCGTTCCCCTTCTCGCCTGGCACGATTGTTGACACTTGGACACGGATCACAGTCGGAGCAACTGCATCGGGCAACGGGTGGCCGTTTTTTAGTCATCTTGTTGTTGTTGTTGTTGTTGTTGTGCCTGTCGTGCACATAATTCAATTTAAACCCAGCCACAACTGATTTTTATTGCACGTATATACCCTAAACATAATTAGAAGAAAGGGTATTTAATAGTTGGGCAAAGTTTTATGTTAGCTTTGAATTGAGTTTGTGCGTAGACTATGTCTGTTATCTATATGCAGATCATTTATATATGTAAAATAATCGATAGTTTTGTAAAATAATCGATTATTTAGAATGAATTCGAATTTTATGGGATAAGAGTTTTACAGATGAAACTAAAAATTGGGCGTATATAATATATAAAGTAATGCAATAAAAAACATTATTTCTTCTGGAGATTCTCTCATCCAGACAATCATTTCATTAAGAAATTTCTATAATAAAACAGAAATACTAAGAGAATTTGTTCAAGAAATTTACATAAAATGCAATTTTCAGAGAGTATGCCCCCAAGTCGAGCTGTCATGCCCAGATCATGCTCATATATGTTTCTATATATATTTTTCAAATTGTTTTTGCTTTGTTTTTTTTTTTTTTTTTTTGGTTACACTGCGAGCTTAGGCGCGAGCCAATTGACACAATCAAATGCGCTTAACGCAGCTGAAACAAAAACAAAAACAACAAGCGAAAACTGCAATCAACGCCAGCGAGACGAAACCACAGCAAAGGTGGGCGGAGGCAGAGGTTTAGAGAGGTGGGAGGGGCTGGGCAGAGGCGGGAGCGGAGGTAGGCTAGGTAGATTCTACGCCAGTTTAGTTTGATTACACGGACGGACAATTCTAAAAACGGATGCACTTTACTTTTCGCCAAGTGATAACCTCATCATCATCATCATCATCATCATCATCACCAACAACAACAACAACAGCTTAGTGTATGTGTGTGTGTGTGTGCAGCTGCTCCCCTCTGTCCGCATGCCCCTACTCCACCTGATGCAGCGCAAAATTATCGCGCTTTTAGGCACAATCGCTTCGCTCTTGTTGTTGTTGCTGTTGTTGTTGTTGTTGTTGTGTGGGTGGCAGACAATTTTGCAAATGCGTTTAAGTGGCTCTAATGCAGGCGGGATGAGGCGTCTGGCCGGCAAAACGGGGCTGCCTCGCACGTGGATACAACTATGGCCAGTTGCAGCTGATGATGATGCTCTAGTTGCTGATGATGATCATGATGATGATGATGATGATGATGCTGTCTGCCAGGCGAATTATGACAGGCTGCTGTAAACGGCGTTCCTCTATTTTGCCGCGATTTGGCGAGCGATAGCCGAGATTTAGCCGGCCGATAAGTCCATTAGGGAATGAAGCGTACCGAAGTGACGCTAGGCATATATGTATATGCATATGTATGTATGTATGTATGTATGTCTATGCGACTGTGACCTTGGGGGCTCGACTCGATTGCCCATCCGATTGGAGCAGACGCTGAGCGCTGAGGCAACTTGAGCAAAGGCAAGTGCGCGAATTATTCTGGGGCACTCGGCTACAAATCTGGGTTAATTGTGCTCCATGCGAGAAGACGAGAAGATTCTTGCGAGTGTAAGTGTAATACGAGTGAAATGTTGCCAGTGTTGAAAGTCAGCATTTTATATAGTCTGAGAGATGATCTAATCATATGATATTATATTATAATGCTTAAGAGATCTATCAACTAGGTGCATTGAGACTCGAGATCAATAGAGACGTGATCGATTTGATTAACTGTAAATAGATTTCTAGACCATATGTTTATTTATTTATACAGTTGTAGAGCCATAATGATTGAGAGTCATAATAATATCTATGCATATTCGAAGTGAAAGTTAGGTATTATAATACTTAATATTTCAAGAAAAAGATCTAAGTATATGAATGCTCAATTCAATCGATTCATCCCACTACTATTCGGGAACATTCTTTGAATACTCCCAATAAACCGTTGCTGATGATCTCAGTTAATGAGAACTTTCCATTTACAAAAAAAGGATTCTCATGAATTTGAGTCCTTGTGATAATCCTTGCCATTTCGGTGCACTCTTTTATGTCAAAATATATATGCAACATCAGCTGATTGAGTGTTCTCTCAACTAATATACATATATGGAAAAAGGGAAAACAAAAATTAACTTAAAATTAATTAAAACGCATCAAAATGTAATGCAATTTGCAGCACAGCAACATCTGATGCGCATTATGCAACAGCAACAGCAACAGCAACGCCAGCAGCAGCTGAAACAGATGCGAAAAAGTAATAAAAATATAAATTAATAATGTTACAAAAAAAAAAAAAAAAAAAAACAACAAGAGCAATTGCATTAATTGAGCAAACAACAAAGTGGAAATGCGTCTGCGACATTTCGCTTTCCCGCTTTCCCACTTTCCCCCGGTCAAACAGGTCTGCAATATGGGGGGCTGCTGGAGACAGATGCATATGCATACACATATATCAACCATTATGCCAATGCACTTTGACTGCCAGAAGAGGCAGGGATTGACTTTCAGATACCCTGGAACTGTGTAGAGTTGACAATATTAATTATGCAAGCAGAGTAGATTGATGAGTAGATAATAATAGGTACAAATGGATTTTTGTAGACTTTGTTAATGAAAATGAATACCTATAGATTTAATTCGATATTATAAATATTTTAATATATTTTTACACAGGCTGCATGTAAAAACTTTGAGCTCTAATGACTTACAATTTATTTTGAAAATTAATGAATCTATAAACTCTGCTACTTCAATCAGGATGAAAATTAATCAAAACAACAGTAAATATATATTTTTTTATATTAATTTCTCAGCGTCGGATTTCAAATTATTAACAACTTAAAAAATTAAATATCTTAATGATCTTACAGATTTGTCAATCTCGATTTCATTAAAATCGTAGCAGAGAGAAAGGGACAGATAGACTTGTATAAAAAACTAATATACCCTTTTCCGCCAACCAACAAAGAGCATATGGAAAAAAATAAAAACAAATTGTCAATTTCGCTTGATTAATTTGAATTAACCAAATTAAAATGAAACACAAGTCAATCAGCGGCTGCAACACCCAGCGCTGAGTGCAGCGCCAAAAGGGCGCCAGACAGAGACAGCAATAGCTGGGCACGAACAGCATTAAAAGGGGACAGCTGCTGTGCTGCAACTCCAATTCATTGGCATAAAAAGCGCACAATAAACAAGCAAAAAAAAAAAAAAAAAAAAAAAAAAACGAAAAAAACTGAATGAAAGTAAAAAAAAAAAATGTTAAATTTTTAATTCCATTAACGCAGTCAGAACACGCGAATGTTGACAGCCCTTGCACACACAAACACGCACAGGCAGACGCACACGCACACACACACACACACACACACACTTATTTCGGCAGAAGTCGAATGCAGCTCCCTAATGCAATTGGCGTGGACAGCGGCTGCTGTTGCCTAATCCTACAGCTCTGATTGAATTTCCCGTTTTGGCGACGGCTCGTGGCAGCAACTAGCGTTGACTGCCACACACACACAGACACACTCGAACACACACACACACATACCCACGCACTTACTCTGCCCGTGACAACAAAGGCATTTCGAGTCGGAAGCTTAGCTCACAGATTTGCCCAGTTTTGTCAGCCTGCCCCTGCAACACTCGCGCCAGCTGCTCCCCCCCTTCCCCACCTCCACCTCCCGCTCTGCGCTCCACTGCCAGTCAAATCGAAATCGTTGCGCTGTTTAGTGCGCACCTAATTGAATTTCGCGTGTGCTGCACTCCACACGGCCATGCAGCCACAGCGAGCCACCGAGAGCCACCTGCCACAGCGCGTTGCCACGTTGCATTGTCTGAAATGGCTGCCCCAAGGCACAAGTGGAGCAGTGCAAATGCAAGTGCATTTCGCTGCAATTGGATAATTGCATTTGGCTGCCGTGGCAGCAGCAACTACTGTCTGCCAGCAGCCGCCTTAATTAGCTGGAGCTGCCCAAAAGTAGGCAATAATTTTAACTTAAATTTTTATTTGTTTTTACTTTTGTTAACACAAACGTGTTACTCCAGAAATTCCTTTAAATTTATAATAATAATGATTATTATTTTTTTTTTCTTAATATTTGTTAGTATTTATTTATTAAAGTCATACGAGATACTCCAAAAAACCCTTTGTGGTCATTAAAGATATAAAATTTAATTATAGCTCAAAGCGTTTATTTAAAAATTATAATTATTCATATATAACTAGTCTTTATATTCTTGTGGAATTTTAGCGGTTTGTTATTGATTAATTAAATAAAAATTTATGATAATAAAAATATTAAATAAATAAATTAACAATATTAATTATATATTATACTATTTATACAATAATAACAGTCATATTAAAATAATTCTCTTTTAAACTATCTACCTAAATTATGGGCTTTCTGAGAATAGTTATTTTCTAATAATAATATTATATTGCTAGAATTGTGATATGAAGCGTTTATGAACGGAATGTTTATAAAAATGAAAATACTCAGCTTTTAGTTCCTCTATAGCTCTCTCTATAGATCTGCACACTCAACTTTGCTCTGACAGTTTTGTATTAAACATATTTATAAAGAAACTACTTTTCTTTAGAAAATAATAATCATGCTGAAAGCATATTATGATTTAAAAAATGTATATATGTATAGCAAATATTAAAGATATATTTCATATATTTTTTTTTATTATGTCCAATGCAAAACCAGCTCTATAAAATTCATCTATAATACCTCTAAAAGAGTTTCCGTAATTCTTCAAACTGCATAAGAGAAATGTTCTCTGCCCCAACACACACACGCGCACACACACATACATACATGCTTTACCAAATATATAATTCTCATCAATTTGCGATAGTTGTGCAAACATTTGGGAATAGAATTACAGATTCTTTGCTTTCAATATTAGATAGTGCCAGCGCAATTTCCTGTTGCCTCTCATTTACAGTTTTCCCATTTCCATTTCAATTGCAATTAAAATTAATTGTGTGCATATCCACTAGATGACATAAACATATATATATGTACATACCTATATATACTCATAAAATATATTTATATTTATATCTATATAGCTCCTGGCAATGATTTCATTGCAGCACAAAATTTTTTGCCGCTTCCTTGCGCCGTTTTAATTTATTTGAGTAAATTTGTTAAAAAACAAAAAAAAAAACATTATGAATTTTATTTATGACGGGCACACGACCCAACCAGCCCAGCCAGCCACTCCCACCGTCGTGCACCACAAGTGTTAGCATATCATGTTACAGACTATTTCCGCCAAATTTACACACGCAAAATAATTTAACGGCATCAGCGGCAGCAGCAGCAAATGTCCTGGCGTCAGCTGCGTCCCTCAAGGCTGGGCCAATAAATTTCCATTTAGCATCAGCATCAGCATCGGCCAACAGCCAACAGCCAACAGCTGCAGCACACACACACACACACACACACACACACACAGCCTGACCAGAGCATTCCATTAGAATTGTGAGAATTTGTAATTTTGCATAATTGTTGTATTTGGAGTCCGTCGGCCGCAAAACTCATTTGCCAAATGGAAAATTGCCATTTCGTGTCTAATGTTGCACATGCGGCTCATTGGTGAGCCACGCCCACCTGGCTCCATCCAGTGTTGGGCGCAAAGTTTTGAGTGGCGCCCGTACTGGGACCGAGTAGGTGCTATGCCTGGAGTCACTGTTCACGGCCGGCGTGGCGTGTTGTTAGTGAATTAATTTCCATTGAATAATTTATGCTGAATTATTTGGCCGTATTAAATAGCCGTACACACACGCACACACACTAACACATGCTCACGCACTGGGGCCGTATACATTTTGCGGCCACTATTTTGGGCTGGCTTACACAGTTCTGGCTCTGGCGTTCCTCTGGCCCCATTTTGCATTTTGCTTGGCTAATAAATAGCCGGCATCCATGTTCTGCGTACGTGTCGCCTCTGTATACCCCATGGGCGCCAAAGTGGGAGCCTTACATATGTAAATCAAATCAAAATTCTATTTCTGAAATTGATTTTTACAATTTTAATGGGCTGATTTAAAGCAAATGTTTGCTAATGCTGAGCAGAGTAGAGCTGCACGAGTAGATTTACGACTGCAGTTGGGCGTGAGGAATGAGCACGATAATAATGGCAATGAGGCGAGCAGAGAGAGCCTCGACAAAGGGTCTTTGTTGTGGAGTATGTGTGTGATGGAAGAGGTTTTACATATGTTGGCCATTTTACTAGAGAGATGGATAGCTGTAAGCCCGAGCAGGTCTTTAGCCATAAGTGAAGAAGAGTTGTTATATTTTTAATAGCTTTCTAAATTGATGTAGAGCTGGGTTTTCCATGCTGCTTAGACTAGCTTAACAATTTTAAGTCAGCTATATATTCTTTTGTCTTTAATAATCAAGTTAAGAGTTTTAAGCGAGTAAATACTTCAGTCAGAGGTTTAGGTCTCCGAAGGATTCAAAAGATCTGCCAGCTAATCAGTCTTAGCTTTATGATTTTAACGCTTTAAATTAATAAATAAATATGCTATGCTACGCAAATAAATGTTTGCTCTATAGCAATATTACTTTTTGTAGTTGGACAGATATGGTGAATCTCTTCTAATATTTGCAATTTCTGTTATCATTACAAGAACCAAAATATTTATGTCTCTAGCAACAAAGCTTTAAAGTTATATGCAAATTATTCAAATCAACATAAACCCATTGATCGATAACTAGAAAACGGAATAAATATCGATATCCTCCCACTTGTATGCAGAACTAATTTTTTTATATTGATTATGAATTATAAATTGAATTTTTATATGCTCAATAAACAGATTTGTATATAGCTCGGTCAATAAAAAAAGGTGTAAATAATAATAAAAATAGTTTTATAAATATTTTTTTAATTTTCGCATTGCTAACTCAGCTTGCAATAATTTTTAAAGAGCCCAGCCTCTAGCGGATACGTATATACATATATCAATTTATAACTCATGAATATATAATGCGCTAACTCTATAGACAAAAGGCAATCAGTGCTTTGCTTTTAAAGTTTTATATATCAATAGGATTATTGACGGTATTGCAAGGAAATGTGTGTCATTTATTATATATTAAATAAATTAAAAATTATTTCTTACATTAATTTGATTAAATACAATTTTTTCCATATTTGTTATGTTAATTTCTTTTAGTGAGCTCTAAAAAAATTAATTGAGTTGAAATTTACTTTTTGCCCTTGATACTCATGTTGTGCATGATCTTAAGATTTCGACTTCTCACAAGTATCGTTTACATATTGAGTGCAAGGAAGAGTCCTTAGAATACGTTGATAGCATTGATAGCTTATCTGATCTAATCTGATCTGGTTGACTGCGAATGGGTTTGCCATGAGTTTGACATGTGAAATTCTTGGACTAATTAAGCGCTGAGCAGATGCAAAATAAAAAGGGCGCCAACTGGGCGACAGCCAGCGGCAGTGCAGCATACCGAGCAGAGTCGATGCCAGTTCATCAAACGGGCCCACAGCCAGTGGATCGAAATGTGGGAATAGTTGAGTTGAGTTGCGATGAGTTGAGTGACGAGCGGACTCGACTTTGCGGCAAATGCAATTAATTTAAATCAATTGATTCGTTTGAGGACAATTTAATTGTATGCAGACAGCGACGCCGCTGCAATCGGCGGCCGAGGCAGCGTCGAATGCAAAGGCATGGAAATAAGAAAAAACTCAAATCGATTGTAGATTATTTGTCATAAGGCTGTAATTGTCTTTAATTGAATCGAATTGAGTTTGAGGTGCATATGACAACATTAAAGGCGACGCAATGTCGGCCCGCATGCGCTGCATGTCGCAGTCGCAGTCGCAGTCAGCGTCGCCGTCGCAGTCAACATCAATTGAATTGCATTTAAATTACAAGTTTGTTCGGGCCTCAATATTGAAATGGTCGTAACAGAGTTCGAGTACGTGATTGGCAAATAAATTAATCATAATTACTGACAATCTTTTAACCAATTTGTATAACTTGTGTGTTCGGTCTACTTCCAGCTCGGTCCTGCAGCTGCGGGCAGAGGAATGTTTTGCTATCAGTGCCCGCCCGCCTTGCATCCGTGCGGTCCGCATCCGCCGCGCCTGCCCACACTCGACTATCCATTCGCTGCCACCCATCCATGTGAGTATGAGTATGAAGTGCACATGTACACAAATGTATCTCACCATCTATCAGATGCTTGGGCAACAACAGATTGCCAGATGCTCAGTGCTCAGTGCTCAGTTGAGCCCGGCCAGCTTCCAATTGAGTTTAGATTAAAAGCCAATGATAATCGCCCGACAACGGATTATATTCTACTTTTGTATCTTGTAGTTACATTAACGAATTATTCTATTAGTGGCACGAAATGAATGAAAAACGTGCAGCGGGTCGAGGGCAGCCGCTGGTTAGCTGGGTTCGGGCATTGGGATTGAGATTGGGACTGGGACTGGGACTTGTCGCATATCGAATTACACTGAGTCGCACATGTCGAGGGTTTGCATTGGGTTTTCTCGGGCATGAATTATGCGCAGAACTTTGCTGTGCTGAATCGGTCAGAGGGTAAGTGTGTGCATGTGTGTGTGTGTGCTGCTACAAGTGCCAATGAAAATGAAAGAGAACGAGATAGCTACAGAGTGTGTGTGCGTGTGCGTGTGTGAGTGAGAGCGTGTCTGTGCTAAACGAAGGGTGTCTTGTTGAGTGTCGATTTCGCATCTAATTAAATATTTCTAGAGTTCATGAACTGACAAATGTTTTTATTCTTTTCTTGCTCATTTTTAGCGCAGGCATTTGTGTTTAGCAAGCGAAAATAGTTATGCATAGATATGGATAGATAAGTGAATAGTAATTGTTTTAAGCTGGTAGAATGGGATGCTCGACGAGATAATCTAAATTGTTGATGTTTGAGCTTACAAAGCTAAAGGGACATTTTTAAATTATAATAAAATTATATTATTATATATTATAATATGCAGAAAGTTTATATAATTTCATATTTTTTTGAGATTTTTTTTTTGTTATTATTTTTTTTTAATTAAAATTTTTTATTTATTTATTTATTTATTTATTTATTTATTTAATTATCATTCACTTTGAATATATTTACTTTATTTTTTTTATTGCTTAGATATACAGTTTGACAATTTCATAAATCAGACTGGGGATACTTTTGCATGGTAATAATTTTATTTGGGTTCTTAGGTTAAACAATAATGTCTGCTAGTGTCTATGCTTGCCTCAGGGTTTGTCAAATAAAATGTTTTAAATAAATAAAAAATAAATAATAAATCAAGAAATAAAGAAACATTTATTTAAATTAATAAATACAAAATTAATTAGTTAGGTAATTAAATAAATTACTGAATGAGAAAAAGAATTACGCACCATGAATAAAGACGATATAAAATTTCTTTTCAGTATTTTTTGATGTTAGTCTGATCTTTTGAAAAAAAAAATACAAAGCTATATATAAAGAATAGTTACGAATTTAACACAAAAACTTTGTTTATCAATTATAGAAAAATACGAATGAGCTTAAGCATAGATTCCCATAGTCTTCTGCTCTGCACTTAATATCAAGACTCGCTCTGATTGCACTTTATAAAGGTACATAAAACGTGTGTGTGTGTGTTTTTTTTTCCTTCAATTTTGTTCATAATTCTTATGTCAGAGCATAAACGAAGCTGAGCGTGGGGAGTGAGCCAGTCAGTCAGAGAATTCGCGAATTGGTCGGGCCATAAAAATTCCATTAAACGCCATGCGACGGCGTCGACTGCGCCGAAAGAAAACCGCAGAGCAATTCGATTTGCTGCTATGCGCGCTGTTCGCTGACAGCCCTCAATAGGAGCACTCGATAACTGTAATTGAATAAAAAAGAAGCGAAACGAAGCGAACTCAATCGATATATGTATGCACAGCGGCGCGAGAGTCAAAGGAGTGCCAGCTTCTACTCAACTACGACCGAAAGGGCTGCCAAGAAGTGAAATGAGTTTTTTTTGCGAGATTTTTTTGTTGGGTTCGGTTGGGCTTTTTGCTTCATGCAATTATTTTTTAGCAAAGCGTTAATGCTTTGGCATGCAAATTTGCCTCAGCCGCTGGAATGCGCGAAAGTGTCGCACACGGATATGGCCAAAGTGTGCGGCGATTTCGTCAGCTGCATTTATTCAAATCTGAAAACTGAAATTTGAAATCTGAAATCAAAGTGCCACCTGCCGCCGTAAACGATTTTATTGATTTTTATTTATGTGTGCGTGTGTGTGTGTTGTAGTACATAAAAGGCGCCGACAAAGACGATCGACCGAATTTGTCAATACGTCTGACAATTTGTGCTGCTCAAATTGCAGCGCATTTAGTTTTTGGGATGCCTGAGCGCATGTTCGAGTACTTAATGGGATTAGCCAGAGACTTACGGACGCATTACAGCAACTTGAATGGGACGGACCCAGGGACTAACTACTTGTGTACATAATGCATGAGCATTCTGCACGTAGAGTTGCTCACGTTCAGCTCTCGCTCTCTCTCTCTCTCCCTCTCTCTCTCGCTCCCTCTCTCTAATCAGGTGCAAATTCCATTTTGGCCCTCCTCGACTGATTTATTCAATATGATATGACAGACAGGCAGCAGCTACTTCAGCTTGCTACAACTTGCAACTTATGCCCCATAATGTGGCAAGCTACGCATATTTACGGCTTATTACCTAACAAATTCAACTGTCGCTCATGATTCGGGCTCGAGCTGAGTCCTGGCTCGACCTACGTGTCTGCCAGGTGTTGCTAATGCAATTTATAAATTGTGGCTGCTTATCAGCTGCTCTAGCCGACGTCTGCTGCTCTGTGACTTTTAATGAGCCAAAAGCTGAAATACGAGTTGAATTATGCACGACAAATGTGAATGACATTAGACAATGTGAGACAGAGCCTTACGGCTAGTATGTGTGTACCAGCCAGACAGATTAAATGTTAGCATCATTATTTCAAGCTCAAGCATGAGCAGCATTATTGTATTCATAGGCCAATCAAATTTAAGCATTAGCAATCTGGACTTATAATGTGATTTCTGGTAAAGAATCTAAATTTGCAAAACCATTTTAAAAGAGTTGGGGAATGTTGATTTGTCATAATGGAATATCTAGAACATTTGATAGCTATTCTAATCTTAATTTGGATTTCAGCTCATTTTGTTTTCGTTTTATATATCTTCATTGCTTTATTGTTTTATATATCCATGGCTAATTAGGACTTAAAAATTCACATACTTATTTGAACAATATCATCATCAATATCTGTGCATAGTCTCTCTTTCATTCTATATCTATTTGCTTCACTCTCTCCCTCTCTCTCTGATTCTTATTCTTTCTCTATATGTCTCTTTATGTCTCTCTCTCTCTTTCACTATCGCGCTCTCTGACTCTTTCAGTATTTATCTCTCCCTCTCTCTCTCTCTCTCTCTCTCTCTCTCTCTCTCTCTCTTTCTGACTCTCTCTTTCCCATATCTTTCCGTCTTTCACTCTTTCTCATTTTCTCGAAATATCTCTCTTTTGCTTTCTCTCTCTCTCTCCCTCTCTCTATGTCTTTATCTCTTCTTCCCATTTACTCAAAAAATTTTCTATTTCTCTCTCTTACTATATCACGTTTGGCTCACTCCCCTTATCCTCTCCCATATATAAGACTCCCAGTGCCATTAGTCAGTAATTTCAATTAGATATTCTGCAGATAAGACTTTCCGTAAGTAATTTTTGTTAATGCACCAGGCCAAGCCACTTTTGTTAGATACTATCTCCTATCTATTAAATAGAAGCAATACGAAGAGAAATTATTTTCGAATATCATCCATTTAATTCTGAATGCAATAAAGTCTTAGACATATAGATACTCAGTTTCCAAGAACAGTTATAGAGTCATTTTAGACATTGTGCTAAGGGATTGATTAAGATATTTCAAGCTTCACTGTTTATCTGTGCAACATTGTGCAAAGGTAAAATAAATGTATTTACAATATCAATTCACAAGGACTTTATCATCAGCACTTCGACTGATGGCCTGTAACTAATGTCATTATCAATGTCAAACAGTTCTGGGATATCTTTGTATATATATATGCAAATATTTATATATATATGTATATCAAATATCTGAGGTAACAACTGCGACACTTTACGCAAATCAGAAAAGCTCAACATTTGCATGGCTAATTCAATTTAGTTTCGTTTCGTTTCGTGATTCGTGCTTCGTGATTCCGTCACTCGACACCAAGAACGCTTCTCAATTGCTAAACTAATTTAAAATTTCGAGCGCGTGCGACAGCGACGAGAGCTCAATGCGGGACTTTGGAAAACGAGAGTGTGACACAGGGGGCGGGGCTGGCAGGCAGACGGGCAGACGGACAGACAGGCTGAAAGGGCTGCCCTGTGCTTGGGGAATTGGGGAAATCAAGAAAAATGTGGAAGATGTCAGAAAAAGTGTCGCAAGACATTTTGCGAGCTGTGCGGCACGTTGCCCGAGCGAAACTGGGCCAAAACTCATTTACAGCAGAACTATAATAAATGTTAATTTGTCTGAGATTACGCAAGCCAACACACACACACACACACAGAAAGACTCAGAGGGTAAGAATCGAATGAAAATTGATTTTCGGGCTTAGTGTGTATAAGCAACGAATACACGAGTCGGAGTCAAAGTCAAGCTGCATGCCAATCAAGCAGCAGACACAGCCCAAAAAAGTTGCAGACAAATATCTTACAGATACACAGATACAAATACAAATGCACAGACACAGACACGAACTCAGACACTGATACATATACAGCAACAGCAACAGCTACAGCTATGACTATGGGCATGGCTACGGCGGCAGCTAGTGCCAAAGGGGGGTAGCTGATTGCAAGGACTCTCAACAGAGTCAGGACCAAAAATCCCTTAATGACGGTTTCGCTTGTTATGCCAAATGTTTAAAAATTGAATTATCTCCCATTACCGGCTACAGCTAACGAGCGGGGCGGCAGACACACAGACAATGCGAGAATCATGGAGAGGGGGACGGAGTGTGAGAGAGGGGAAGAGCGAGCGTGGCAGTTAGAAGCAGAGTTAGAGAGAGCAGAGCAGCTATAGAGCTGTCTTGTTGTGACCTATAAAAAGCTGCTTAAGAGGTTGCTTGAGCTGCAGAGGCGATAGACAATATTTATATATGGTATATTTTACTTATAGTGAGAGAAATGTATTTTGGGAATTTTTTATAGATAAAAGTAGATGAATATAATATGCATTTTAGTGAGATAATTCCTTCAGGAATGAGCCTGAAACAGCTGCCTTATGAAAGCAATCTGGCTAATAATGTCAGGAATGGAGATCGTTAATATTTCAGGCATTTAAGCATTGATCATATTCTTCATCATTTTTAACATTTATATAGACATAAAAAGAATAAAGAATTTTTAGAAATTAGTAAGACTTTTATTAAAATTTAAATTCTGAAACGTGTCTAAAAGCTTTTTACTATTTCTACAGTGTAAAGTTTGTAGTATGAGTTTTGGAGTTTTGTAACATAGCTAATTTCTAGGCATTCACTTATGAGTTATCTAAAGAGAGTATTAAGCAATTGGTTGTGCAGTTGAAATCTTAGAAATATTACCTAGCAGAGCAAATGTATTTATAAATAAATATATGTATGTACGAAGATGGCATAGAGAATCTTGCATATCACAGTTTTCATACGCCAATAAGAATCTCCTGTGCTGCTCTTGTCATTGAAGCAAATGCATATGTAATATCCCGATTTCACTCTCCGCAAATCCAAGTTAACTACGCGGTATTTCAAAGTCTATCACTCTTGGCATTGGCCATGTCTGTGCTGGCTTCATCTCTTTGCTCTGCGCTGCGTACTTTTTGAATCAATTTGCCAACAAGGATTTGTTAATCCTGTCTTCCTGACAAGTGCGGTTAGTTGAGTTGTTGTTGTTGTTGTTGCTACTGTTGCTGACTGGGCTGATATTTGATGTTTGGTCTAGTACGCAGGTCGATGCTTTCAGCATGAAATTCTTATTGGAGCTAGAAAGAGAGAGGGAGAGAGAGAGACGGATGGGCTTATGGAGAATTGACGCTGGCGAGCGCTTTGGGGATTTGCACTGGCAACCTAATTGTGCTAATTGCCATTGCCGTTTGCTTTTTTGGCCTCAAACTGTATGAGGCATGCCGCACAGGCCGTACATGCCGCACATGCCACATATTCAAGGCGTCCATTTGCATTTCAAGCAATTATTGGCAACAAAAAATTCGATTAGCCGGCAAAACGAAACGAAAACGAGCCGAAAAGTGCACGTAGCTTGGCTCATTGACTATTTGATTAGCCAGTCACTTTCTGTAGCCAGGATACTTAGTATACCTCCACCTACTCCTCCACTAATAATTCTGGCCAAATGCGTGCTTCATTAGCCATGGCCAAGTGGCAAATGGCAAGTGGCAAGTGCAACTTGTGCCTTTTACCTGCACAGCATTTGCTAATTATTATCATAATCAAATATTAATAGCGGCACAGACATGGCCAGCTGCATAGCGACACTTTTGATAAGTTGTTCGCCGGCCAAACAGCATTAGAGCGCATTAGGGGTATTCCCTGGGGCAGCGACCTTCTACCAAATGGGCGCAAATGAACGTCGAGGGCGGCTAATAACATTTTCCAGCTAATCGGATTACGCAACCTTCGCCATACACAGAAACAGAGAACGAAACGACAAAAAACAAAAAACCAAAAACGAGAATAGAGAAAGGAGAGCAAAGTTTTGACAAGGCTGGAGCTTAGGAGCGTCGAGCAGCAAGAAATTAAAATTAAATTTTGCAATTTGCTAGCTAATTATTTATTTAAAATCAAATTGAAAATTAATTTTACAACATGGCCAAAAAGGCTCGGCAACAACAATGAAACGTACAAATTTCGTTGGCCTTCCTCCTGCCGTGGGTCAAGTGCGGCTGTCAACACGAGCACAAACTTTGTCTTCCGCTCTGCCCACTCGATGGCTCTATTGCTTTCCTCTCTCAACTCGTCTCTCTCTCTCTATCTGGCTGTCTTGCTCTGTTATAAAATATTTGGCAGCATACAAAATGGCGCTGCTGCTAGAAAATTCAATTAGCCTGCAATTTTGGCAACAGATGGCTTTCAGCACTCAGCCTCAGTCTCTGTCTCAGTCTCTGTCTCAGCCTCGGCCTCAGTCCTGCCGTGCCGCTGGCCATCATCTTTTCTATATCTATATCTCTGTTATCTCACACACTTTTACATCTGACATTTGCTAGCTGCCAAGTAAAGAGTTGGCAGCAGTTCGCCAGTTGCTTGATAGCACCGAAGTTTTGTTACTCCTGCGCTGAATAATTAAATTTTAGACATTTCTTAAGCCAGTTTTAATCATTCAATTCGATTGCAGCTGTGTACTTATTATTATTATTATTATTATTATTATTTTTTTTTTTAATATGAGTAGATAAGAATTTAAAGTATTATATTATATATTTATTAGGCAATCAAGGTTCTATAAAATGTAGACATCATTTGTAAATTATATATATACAAATTAGTTTTAAAATCAAATATATAATAAAAATTTTATAATATAAAATTGTTTCAAAATAATATGCAATACATACATATATAACATAAATATATATACTAATATTTTTATTTTTTTATGTATAAAAAGTATAATAAAATATATATATGTTTTTTATTATTTTATTTTTCTTAATTTTAAATTATTTATTTTTTTTTCTGGTTAATTTTTTAATGCATAATTTTGCTATTTAATTTTTAAGCATTTTCAAAACACTCTGTACATTTCTAATTTATATTTTATATATATTCACACCCAAAAATGCATATAGTAACAAGCATATAAAACTTAAACTATTTTTCCTATATATAAGCCATCGTCCTGCACACTTATCCAACACTGCAACCGGCTTAGTACCGCTTATGTTGCCTAAGCTCAGGCAGCAGCGCCAACACCTGCAGCTCGAGAGCTGCAACTATTTCAATTATGCCAGCTAATACAAACACCTTAGGGAAAGCTAATACCAAATGTCTCACTCACTCCCTCTCTCTCTCTCTCCCTCTCTCTCTGTTGCACTGCTTACAGATACCAGCTACTCGTATCACCCTGCCATACACGATGAGACGTTTGTGAGGCGCAAGCAGCGACGAAATCGCACTACCTTCACACTGCAACAGGTAAGCAAGGCAAACTATTCCAAATGCCAGAATGCAGAGGAAAAACTAAGAGGAAAAATATGTTAAATTTTTAATGTTTCGGCTACAGCTGGAGGAGCTGGAAACGGCATTTGCCCAGACCCATTATCCGGATGTGTTTACACGCGAGGATCTGGCGATGAAAATTAATTTAACAGAGGCGCGAGTGCAGGTGAGTGAAACAAACAGCAGAAACTGTGACTGTGAGTGTGACTGTGACTGTGAGTGTGACTGTGAATATGATTTTGATTCGGGACTGGGGCGTAGGTCAACCCTGGCAAATTATGCAAAAATATTAAGAGCCGAAAAAAGGTTAAGTAACAAAAAAGAAAAAAAATTATATGAGTGGAATGAAATTGTATCAGGTTTCCCAAGAATAGCGAACTGGGCAACCCTAGCCCAGTCACGCAGCCTGATCAAAGCTACTGTGCCCCGCCCACTTTTCCATTGCTGCCTTTCGCTCTCTATTAATAATGCATATGCATGTCGTACATAAGGAGCGACAGAGACAGATGGAGAGAGAGAGAGAGAGAGATGGCCAAAGAGGTAGCTCGTTGGGGTCATGTACAACGTAATGCAATAACTGCCTTTAAAAATATTCTATATACATTTTGAATGAAGCAAATATGCAAAGTTCTTATAAAAGCCAAAAACTCTGCCCTCACTTCCTGCCCCAGTCCCGTGCCTCGCCCTGCCCTGCTTTGCCCCTGTCCGTCAGCCCATCATCTCCATCATCTCTTTCACTCGCTTTCCATAGCAGCTTGGCCAGCTTTTTTGGCAGAGCAGAGCAGAGTCGAGCAGGGCATTTCTCGTAATAAATCAAATTTATTTTTCAATATACAGTTAGATGCGAGTTTTATGTAGGTTGATAGACAGTTATAAAAGCTGCTTTGTAACGGCATTTCGGCAGCTGACAGAAAGAAAGAAGAATGTACAAAAATATATATTTATATACATATAAAGTTAGTAACGTCCTGCGCTGAGAAGTGCAAAGAAGGGCTGTATGAAAAATTGTATATATTTAAATTTTTAGTTGAAATTTAAATATTTTGTTGAGCGTTGAATGAAGTTAATTTTAATTAATTTTTATCTGGAGTTTATAGAAATATTTTTATAATTATATAAGATAAGATTTTTATTGAGGTAAATATAATAAATATATGATCTATTTATATTTATATTTCGCAATGCTTTCCCAACACGTTGCTCACTTTTATATGCAGTCACATTGTCCATTAAAATTTATGAACTTAAGCAAATAATTGCGCTTGCATGCAAATTAAGTCAGCGAATCAGAGAAAAAATAGAAAGATCTAGTGAGAGAAATGGCAAATTGTAAGAATTGCAATCATTAGCGTTGACAATTTGTGACACTGTGCCGTGGCTTATTGTCGGATTAGCTGCTGGGGCAGAGGACAATTAGCGGATCTACAATGTAGTTCCACTTCCACACACACACACAAACACACACACACACTCGCACACTCAAGACGTGGGTGGCTCAGTGGCACTCAGGCACGTTGCCCACGCGACAGATTGAGAGACTGAGCAAATTATGTGGCAGCAACTTAATGAGGATGCAACCTTAACTAGAGACACGTAGCGCTATGTGATAAGTGCACCGGCCCACACACAGGTGGCTATTAGAAACACTTTGGTGGCGTTAGGCGATGACAATGATGATGCACTACGCTATTTCCGGCACAATTAGAGAGAGCAACAGCAACAGCAACAGCAACTACCCTGCAACACTTGAGGCACCAAAAAGTTTCCCACGTGTAACCTGATATTTGAAATTCAATTTTGGCCACAAATTTATATGTCAAACGTCCAACAATGGGACACTTGTGCCAAACACGTGTACCTGTCAGCCTAACAAAGTTAGAAACCACCCGAGCCCAGTCCGGCCTGTCAGCTCGCTGACTTCTGTCCAAGTTTTCAGCTCAAGCGGGCCTCCAAATGTCAGACAAATGAAAAACAAGAAAATAAAACAGCATGAAAACATGAAAAATTCTGCAAAATATAAGTGAAAAGCAACAATCGAAGAGAATGAGAGAGAGGGGGAGACAGAGAGAGAGAGAGAGAGAGATTCGGTTTTTGGGGCCTGGCTTAGTCTGGGATTTCGATAATGGAATGAATGCCAAATATTTTTGATGAGGGTGACTCTGCGCATCGCAGTCGCAGTCGCAGTCGCATTTTCAGCGACCGCATTTTGACACATTTTGCGAAAATGCGCAAATAAATTTTATAATAAAATTTATTATGTACTTCGCTTGTAGTCCCCGAACTTGTTTGCCGCTCACTTGGACTCACTCGCAAAGCCGGGCACTTGCCGGTAACCTGATACGTTTTTCTCCTCTCGTCTCTTTTTTTTGCACTTCCACTGTCAATTTTTGATGCTCGGCGGCGTCTGTCGCTCGGCATTTCAATCCAACGCAAAATCATTTACTTAATGCGTATCCGTACGGCTGAGCGAGTAAGCCAGCTCCTTCTGTCTAGACTTGAGCTGGCTATACGCTGGCTTGACAGAGACAAAGTGCTTTGAAGTTGAGCTAATGTGCCAGAGCTGCCTTATAAATGATATTGATTGATAAACCAGCTGGGAATGGGATTCAATTTAAGCTAATGCAAAATATGAGAGGCAACAGATTTTTCGAAATTCTGATTACAAAGATTTTCAAATTGATATCAGGCAAAATATTTTTTAATGGGTGAGCATCATTTTCCTTTGATAATTTTGTATAGCAGAAGGAGGTGGTATGCAGATATTAAAAGAGATAGCTATGGATAGATGTAGATAGCTAAAAAAATATATAGATATACACAGATGGATGTAGATAGGAGAACTTTTTCTCTTTTTGTGCTGTGCAATATTAAATAATTAACTTATTCTAATATTAAATAATTTATTATTATATAATTTATTCTATTAAAAGATTAAACCATACTTAATTTTTTCGACTCTAGTCAATTTATTCCAAATAAAATAAATTTTTATTGTCATACTATTAAAGTTTAAAGATCGAAAAAAAAAAAATTAAATTAAAAAAATATATAAAAGTTCTTCGAAACTAATCTCCGGTAATATAGCAAACATCACATCCTAGACCAAACTATTTTTGCTGGTTGAGAATCAGATTTCCCACCCTTAGGTAGAGCTCCTTGATCTCAATTACAACTCGAAATCAAACTATTAATATTCATTGAGAAAAGTTGCCAGCAGTGCCGATTACCCCGCCTGGCGCCGCAGAAACTTCTCATTTCGTAGATAATTCGCTTAGAATTATGTCTGCAGCATGACAATGTCGAGTGCCACACCCACAATGCCCACACCGCCCTCACGACCGCATATAATACCAATAATTGATAATTTATTATAATCACAGACTATGGGAATTGGGCAGAAAGTAGTTCGAGCAGCCAAACCACTTGGCACCACCACATCTCAAGACGTCGCCCGGGCAAAGGGGTTGGCAGTGCAGGGCTGCGCTGGGCTGTCAAATAATTGCATTTGCTTCAATAATCCTTTAATGCTGATCCAAGCTGATGGCCCGCACTGCATATGCCCGCTGCCGGCGGCGATGGGCGGATACATTGAGGGGTGTTGCTGTTGCGGTAGCCCAATTATTGCTGCTGCGGCAGCAACTGTTGTTGCTGCAAAGGGTTCACGAAATGCGTTTGATATTAACACATCTGTTCATTCATTCCACTTGAGCTGCGTCATCGGCCCGCCAAACTGTTTGCGGAAGCTAATGGTGCGCACTTGCCATAATTACCCCGGGCCGATCAGACTCAGCCTCAGCCTCAGCCTCAGCCACATCCTCAGTTACATTCCCCGTCCTGCTGTGCTTCCTCTCGCTCTCCCGCTCTCTCTCTTCTGGGTGGTGTTTACCTTTCCTTGTTTTGGCTCGCATTGTTTCCATTTTGCTCAACAACTTTGCTTTATTTACCGCCGTTTGCTTGTTTGTTTTTGCTTTATTCAACACAAATCGCTTTTTGTAACTTGTGACCGCAATGTTTCTTTCTCTCTGGTCTTTTTTTTTTTTTTTACTCTTATGAGACCTGATACCCTGTATTCCAATGTTTACCTTATGTCCCATTCGCATTGTTAGCTAAATTATGAGCACTTTTGCCGCCTTCGGGCGTTTTATTTCCCATTTCTGTTCGCTCGCTGACGGAGAGGTAAATAAGGTATTTGAAGTAGGACTGCTGTGCTCTCTCTATAGGGAGTGCTCTTGCGAAATGCTTACACTTATGAGTCGCGACGTGTGCTCCGAAGCGAATGTGGACTACTTTGGCAGCAGAAGCATAAAAGAAATATAAAATTGCTTCAAGTTGGATTTCCACTTCTTGCTGTTGCAACATTATTTTTACTTTTTTTCAAAGGGAATCAAAAGGTACCAAGTATTAATTAGGGATATATAAATATATAAGACAGTTTGCTAATCGCTTGTTTGGCAGTTAAAATGCTTAGTTTCATTTCATAATTATCAGAAAAATGGGTGTGATTTTCGATAAGGATAATATTTGGTAAATGCCTTACAGGGAATTCTCTCTAATCAGATATTTCTTTATTTATTTGAATTAAATTATGTTGCATCTGAGTGTTTTGTATTAATATCAATTTACATTTCTATCTAAATTACTTTCAATACAATTTTGTATATAAGTATTTCATTTTCCAGTTGTTATATTATGGAAAATAATTTTTAAAATACAAAACTTTTATTTTTGTATTTATTTTATTTTATGTATTCAAAAATTGCTTAAAATATTATTATGCAAATTAATTTAATTTTTTTCTTAATATATTTATCAGAAAAGTATAATATTATATTTTTGGTCAATTTATTTTATTATTTTTTTAATATATTCTTTAAGAAGTTTTAAGCCACCGAAATAAGTTCCTTTTTACTGCAAAAAAGTCTCTACTAAAATATTTTAAGCGCTGCACCTAAAAGTATGCATTGAATCAGAAATTCTTAAAAAATGCTCATTATTTTCTCCCTTCGAATAAAAATAAAAAATTAATTAAACCGTCAGAAAATAAAATTGTTGCCAAACGAAATCAATTAGCCACGTTGTAAATGAATATGCCAAAAGGCAAAAAACAAGCCAACAAAAGTGAAAAACTTGCCGCAGCTCAGCTCAAAGTGGGCGAGACGAGAAGCAATCAAGAAACTAAACCAAGCGAATTGAATAAATAAGAAATATGGTAATGTTTTCTGTGGGGGTTTACTTTTTGGGTAGGTATTGCTATAAAACCAAGCAAAATTGTGCATGAAATTATTATTGAAGGAGAAAAATAAAAGAATTACGTATAAGGAGAGAGAGGGGTGGTAGAGAGAGAGAGCGTGAGAGATAGAGGGCGAACTGCGTGTGGGTGGGCTAAAGTCAAGGCAGACGCACACAATTGTTTTTCATTATTCAATTTTTGTCATGATAATAACCAGAGCTCCGAGCACCGCCAGCTACACTGTCTGTCTCGCTCGCGCCCAGCTATACGCGTCTCGCTCAGGCGAGCCCCCGAGGGCTACGGCTGCACTTGGCAAAAGTTTACCCAGCCATATTTTATTGGTAATGTGCTTATGGCATAAATATTGTATTAAGTAACTGGTGGGCGTCACCACCAAAAAAAAAATATATGTATATATATAAATATATGTGCGAGAGAAGCTCCTGCAATAACTTTGCAAGGAGCTTTATGGGGTTGCCTGGGTGGTTGGGTGGCTGGATGGCTAGGTGGTGGGTTCTTGGGGGTTGGATTGTGCGCAATTTATTGTTAGCTGGAGCCCGTTCTGGGTTGGGGTTGGGGTAGTGTTTGGTTAAGTGGGAGTGTGTATTGTGTCTGGTAGAAAGCCAACATGGCGGCCATAGCACTGGAGCAAGTGAGACAAAGAAAGACAGCGACAGAGAGAGTGAGAGCGAGAGAGCGAGAGAGAAAGTTGCCTAGAGGCGCAAAATGTTGAAATTGTTTTATGTTGCGTTATGATTACAACAATGCGAACTTTTGCACAATGTCTAATTTGAATTTTGATTAGGAAATTTACTTACACACACATAAAGAAAGCAAGAGAGAAAGAGAGAGAGAGGTATATGTATAGCCATACAAGATGGCGCCTCCTTAAGTTAGAAATCCCATTAGGGGGCGCTCTAAGCATGGAATCAGCGTAACCGGAACTAAAAGCAAACACACAGTAGCAACAACAACAACAACAACAACAATAATAATAATAGCAATAGCAAGAAAAAGGAAACACGCGCGCATAAGCAAGCAGGCAAAAGGATGCCAAGGATGCGAAGGATGCCTGGGCATTGTCTTGATTGAAGCTCATTAGTGATGAGGCAGCATGTGTGTGTGTGTGTGTGTGTGTGGGACAACCTCCTCCTGCTTCGCCCTTACCAATTTAGGCGCTGATTACAGGCCAAATTTGTTTTGTGTGCCTGTGCAAAATTGAAAATCAGATTTTGTTTGTTTATGCCTTGGCAGAGACAATAGGGCTGAGTGCTGCGAGCGCCGTGCGGCTGTTGGTTGGCAAACAACAACAAATTGTTAAAGTTTCTGAGGTGGAAAATTTCGTTTATTGTTTTTTTGCCCCACACACACACACACATATATATGAGTGTGTGCTTGTGACGAAAGTTTTCCAATTTTCAATTGGCTGGCAGCCAAGTCGAGTCACAAGTTTGGCCCACAGCATAAATAACAGCACTCAGCCGTAGTACGAAAGCAATTTTCTAACTTTACCCACAATCTCTTTGTCATTGGCAGGTCTGGTTCCAGAATCGACGCGCCAAATGGCGCAAAGCGGAGCGACTCAAGGATGAGCAGCGCAAGAGGGAAAATGGCGAGAGCAGCAGCTCATTGGAAAAGGTAAGCGCAGGGAGCAGCAGATTGGGGGAAACGTGTTTAGCTCTAAAAGAAATTACTCCTTGTGGGCATTGCATTGTATATCTCTATATCACTTATATCTCCCCTGCCCTGCTTCCACTCTTTTTTTAGCTTCATGACTCGCGTGAGTCCTCGCCCGATATCACCGGCGAGATCGACGACGATATGGATGATCTGCCGCCGCGCCAGCGCTCGCATAGTCCTCTCACCAACGGGCCCATGGAGCAGCAGCACTCGCGCAGTCCCACGGGCGGCCATCATCTCGACTCCAGCGACAACGAGCGACCGCTGTCCTCGGCCCAGCTGACCGCCACGCCGCACTCCGCCTCGCAGTCGCTGGGCTCGATCAGCGCCGGCTCGCCGTCGCCTGGCGCCATGCGTGAGCACACGCCCCTCGCCGCCGGCCTGGGCCCCAACAGCCCCTCCAACTCACGCAACACGGACTCGCCCATCGAGGTGGGCGGCCCCATGTCGCTGACCACGGGCTCACGCATGGCCGCCTCGTCCAACAACTCGGCCTCGTCCACTCCAACGCCAACCACGCCCCATGCGGCCCAGCTGCCCCATTCGGCGGCCGCCGCCGCAGCCTTTGGCAGTCACATCTTTGGCAGCTTTGGCGCTGGCAGCGTTGCCAACGATACGTAAGTACCAGTAATATCTCACTTTGTAGTAATTCCCTAACTAGATTAAGCACTTGATGTAGATTTGATGTGATGAATCAGCTGATTTTTAAGACATTTGTGTGTGTGTGAATATAGATATATTATTATATATATACATACATATATTTATGCTTATATGTATGTGACTTGATGGGCGTATGCCTTTAAAGATTTTGAATAAAATTTTTTTATTTTTTTAGTCAATTATTTTTTTATATTTGTTTTATTTATTTATTTCAATTAATTTTATATATTTGTTTTATTTATTTATTTTAATTATTTTTTATATATATGTTTTATTTATTTATTTTATTTTATTTCATGCTTTTTTTATACATTAAAAATTATATATTTTTGCATTATCTTTGTAATAAATGCAAATCATTTTCCAAACCAAATTTTAGCCTTTGGAATAGGCCGTAGAAAATGTTAATGAAGATACTAGCTTCCATTTTGATTTATTTATTTATTTTTCGTTACATTTAATTAGCATTTCAAATAACTTGCAGCTTCTGTAACTAGCTCTAGCTCATGCCTGGGGTCATCTATAGCACACACACACTCACACACACACACACACACGCAAATTGAGCTACTCATGTCAAGGCGCTGGCTAACAACCCCTGTAAAGCAACGCGATTAAAACTCAACGATCTGCTAATTGCTTGCGTGTCATTAAGCCTCACTTACAATGGCATTAAGCAACAACAAACAATAAATTTATGGCAAGTGTCGCATTTTGTCGTCAATTTGACAACAACAATGCCAAAGACCAGAAGAACAACTGCCAGCAAAAAAAAAAAAGAAGAGAAGAGAAGGGAAAACGAATAAAGAGAACAGGGCAAAGCAAACAGAACGCCACCCCCCGAGAGCAATTTTCCAAGCAAATATTTACAAATCCAAGGCAGCAGTTGAAAATGGAATCATCCCTAAAGAATCAGTGTGTGTGTGTATGTGGGTGTTTTTTTTTCATCTCCTTTTGGCGACGATGACTAAATTAGCAATTGATTACGAGCCGGAGAAAGGAAAGCAGGAACAGCTAGAGCAGAATTGTGGGAGTTGGTATTATTATAGCCAGACAACGACCACAATGAGAGCAGTAATGATATTAGAGAAGGTTGGGCTGGCCGACTGCTTGGGTATGGGCATGAGACTCGCCTTTCGACTCCTGCGGTGCCCCGGACCTGGCACGGGCTATTGAGCAGGCGTGCGCAGCGGAAGACGATTCAGTTAATGTTTTGGATGAAAACGTTTAAATTCCATTGGCGCACTTCCGGTCAGCGGATGTCGTGTGCGCCAGCGGAAACATTAAGAGTGCCTCTCTGTCTCTCTCCGAAAAGAGAAAAAGTACAGATCTAATGATGCTGATGCACTGATATGGCCAACACGTGCTGCTCAGCGTCTAATCACCGAGGGCATAGCGCCTGAATGAAGCTGCAACAACATTATTGTCTTTAGCTCTCAACTTCTTATTGAACTAATAGACAGCTTGAATGGTTCATTAATATGGCAATGGTCAATTGCCTAGAGCTGTATCCCAGCATTGGCTTAGAGTTGCCTATAGCAGAAGTTTAGTATTGCCTAGATTTGTTTATAGGTTCTAATGTTGAAATTCGACTTTACATTTCTTATGCATTTTGTTCAGTTTTTATGAATATATAATATAAAAAAAACAATTTTAATTATCATATTTCTTGTTAAATTAAAATATTCTTAGCTTCAGAAAATATAATTTACAAATGGTATAAATTAGGAAAAGTTGAAAGTAATTACAGTCGAGTCCCGATATTTTGAATTGGAAGGGGATCAGTTTCCTTTCGATTTACACAGAAATTAAGTTTATCGAGAACAGAATTTCTTAAAGCGCTTAACAACAATAATTGACAACGTATTTCTCCTTAGTCTACGCTAGATATCAGAATGATCTCTTATGAAACTTGTCTCCTGCTCTTCACTTATTCAAGCATTATTTATTGCTCTAAATAAATGTCTGGATATGATGAATGCATATTGGCGACTTCAAATGTTTTCGCGCATAAAAAGCCAACTTGAGAATGTAATTGGGCGTAAATGAGGGTGTTTCGCGTGTTTGTTGTGTTTGTTGTGTTGTTGATGGCAATGTAACCATATGCCACACCCGGCGGCCCACAAAAGGCGGCTGAGTGCGACGGGGAGTGTGAGTGGATGAGCGGCGTCGGTTAGCGGTGGGCGGTCTCATCAGCCGGCAAAGAGCCACGGGCGGCCCGCGCTTCAGCTCACATGTCAACGCGCCCGGACAACAACGACAACAACAATAAAGCGACACACCACAATAAAAAACCAAATAGAATAGAAAATACTTGAAATCAGGATGCGGATCGGCATATAATAGCGCAGCATCAGGCGAGTGGGTGAGGGGGTGCGGACGACCCACTGGGCAGAAGGTCGACTGCCACTACTCCTGCTGCTCAGGCTGCTGTTTTAGCTGAATCATTGCACGCTGTTAGCTGCCACTGTTGTTGCTGTTGTTGTTGCTGTTGTTGTTGTTGTTGTAGTTGCTGTAACGGTTGACCAAATCAATTCCAACTTCTTTACCAGATATGCTAATGGCAATCGCCTTTGGCTCACTGCTCATGCACTCAGCACTTTGATATCATTTTGATATCGTTATTGTTATTCAAATGCCTTCAGCCGGATATCCTGTATGTGTGTGTGTGTGTCTCTGTCTTTCCATATTCCATTTTTTAGCTTCTATGTTCTATCTTCCATCTTTCTTCTGTGCTTCTCAGCTCAAGTCAAGCGTTTCATCGCAAGCATTTATCATCGCATTAGACATGCACTCAACTATTTCTATATCTCCAAATTCTTGTATATTTTATGCAAATCGAAAAACAACAACACACACAAAACTAGCACACATATTCACTCGAGTCAACTGCACTGCTGATGTCAGCTCAGCAGCTCGCAAAGTCAATCAATGTCAATTAATTATGCCAAAGGGAAGAAATCATTTGAAGACATTCGATTTAAGTCCAGGAATTCCAAACTCTTATTGCCATAACTCTTATTAATATTTATCTGACTATCTGTATATTGTATATAGATAGAAGAAAAGCTAAAATAAATTCATATTTGTTTAAGTTTTTAGGTCAAGCTTAAATAAATAATTAATTAAATAATTAAAGAATAAATAATATTTTTTTCTGTCGGCTCATATTAGTTCTAGTTTCGCTTTGCAATTTAGTCCAGTATTTGCCATCGCAGTGACTATAAAGAATCGTAAGAATACCATGAACATCTCCATTGTCAAGCTATCCTAACTTTGTTAGACCTTTAGCAATTTGTGCGGAGCGGCCAGCTGATTCAGGTCTTGCACATGCTGACGATCCAGCGTGCTTTACATTCATGTCCAGATGGAGCTATTATTATTTAGTGAATGAGTGCAGGAGATTCATCTATGGCGGATGAAATGAAAATCGTTTTAAGACTCGAAAAATTTGCGAAGAAATGTGCTCAGTTTAAGCTTATATAATATATTATCTATATAAGAAGAAGAAAATACAGTTTGGCATTTAGAGGCTTTAGAGTTTGTGAACTTATTATATATGGGTCTATCGTATTAGCTGATATTCTCCAGGCTTTGCAACCATTCTTATTCGTTTTAGCTTCGCATTTTAGCATTCGCTACGAGTTCCCATTTCTCTTCTATGAACTTAGTCTACTTAGTCTGTCGACGGCCGACCTTCAAGCATGTATGGGAGATGTTTCATCTGTTATATCTATGATATTTACCATTAATTGTCTTTATAGTTAGCTAAATAGAATAACTTCCATTACAACTAGTTTCCTTTTTTTCGCTTAATAATTCATTACCTATGCATATTCGATTTATGAACTGTTTTTTTTCAATAGACCCGGTTCACGAAACTCTATATTTATGTTCACATAGGTTTATTACAGCATTTTATCCTGCGTCCGCTCAATTAAGTGCCTCCAGTAGTTAGGTCGTGCTTAAAGTGAAATCTCTTATAAATTTATACAGGAAATTATAATTATAATTATGTAGCAAACTATGAAAAAAGTTAAGATTCCGAGCTGTATATGCCAAATAATTTATGCACAACTAACTAAATATGTTATTAGATGCCGAGGCACATAAAATCCGAGCTACTTAAACATGTAAACAGCCGCATGCCCAGGCAGAGGCCAAAAATCAAATGAGCTATTCAAGCTAAATATATACTTGAACATATTGTATACATATACACCTTATATACACACGTATATATGTATGTATGTATAAGCATTTACCTATGTGTATCGGGCTCGTTGATGTTTGCGCGCACGAATGCTTGAATAATAAATTGGGCAAATATTTTAATATTCATCATGCAATTAAAATAAGCCGCTGACTCGCGCTTAACAACAAACAAACAACAGGGTCCCAAACCACCCAACAACAACAACAGCAACAACAACTTTGGGTTGCCTAATATAATAAGCGTATAATGTTCAGAGCAGCAGCTTTAGCTAGTTGCTAGGGTAGAAAGTAGAAAATAATTTCAGACAAAGGTAGCAAGTAGACCTGTTTATATTTTTTATTTGACTCCTAAATAATCTCTTTCATTAATTTCCCTAAAACTATGTTAAAAATGTTAAAATGCAATATAATTTTGAAGAATTCTTCTATGTTTCTGCTAAACAACAGTTCCGAGTATTCTGAAACAGTTTTCAGAAAACATATAATTTTCGTAATTATACCCGCTTTTGTAAATATTTCAAAAGTCTAGGGTACTTCGTGGAAAATGGAACTTTTGCCAACACAAACATTTTTGCGGAAATTGAGTTTGGCTTCAGGAAAGTGGGGATTCGGTATGGCGGTGCCCGCTAAGCCGTTGAGGTGTTGATTGCTCGAGTTTAATTTGTTAGAATTGCGTAAAGCATTAAAATGTTTGCCAGAAAAATTAAGAGTAAGGGGCGGTATGTGAAGGCGTGGCAGGACGGGGGCAACATGTGTAAAAATTCATTAAGCCAAGTCGAGGAAAAACTTTCTCCTTGGCAAACGGCAATCTGTGAAAAGTGCGAAAATTTAAAGAAAACTTTTTGTGAGCCAGGTGAGCTCTGCCTCTCTCTCTCCCTCTCAGTCTGACATTGACAAACGCTCAAGTCACATACACACACACACACACACACAGTAGCCTCTTGGCCCACAGCAAAAGTTATGTACTAACTAACGAGCTCAACGACAACACTCGAGCTTCTGAATGTCTTAATTAGGAGTGCGAGAGCAGCCAGTCTCTGACTGGGCACGCCGTTGAGTGTTGCAATTAGGGCGGCAGCACAGACCTGCCTGGCTGCCTGGCTGCCTGGGCGTGGGGCTATGTCAAACAGACCCGCCTGTCGCCTGCGGCGCTCGGCGCGTTGATGCTGCCAACATTTTCTCAGACAAGTCATACGAAATCTCCGAGCCCAGCCGCGTCGCCGTCACTCCCCTCCTATCTCTCTCCCCCTCTCTCTCCCACTCTTACTCACTCGCTCAGTCGGCGGCAGCTGTTGGATGTGCACATGCAAAATTTAATTACGACCAAAGGATGAGTGCTTAATTATACGCAAACATTTAAGTTTACTGCTTTTTTCGCTGCAACCCGAACAGAGCGCGCAGGTCGCCGCTCGAGTCTGTAAATAGAACTATAGATACTATACGTTCTAGTGCGAGCTAGAGACTCTGTTAAATCTTGCTTTTGCAATTACCATTTATTTACCTTTTGGGCCTAATTAGACTGTCCTGTCTGAATTGGTTTGAAGACTCTTTCTATGCGAATCGAAAAATCTGGGAATTAAAAACAAAACCATATTTTATAAAATATTAAAAAAGTATAAAAATGAATGTTTTTTATTTTTAAATATTTTTAGTGAGTTTAACTACTATAAAAATTGTATGTAAAATATTTAAATGCAATGATGAACATAGAATATTAAAAAATAGAAAACCATGCACATTTTAAATATAATATTGACTTTAAAAAATACAAATAATTGAAGTATGTTAAGAAAATGTATATAGAATAATATATATAAATAATTCAGAACGAATATATTCCAAAAATTTATTAAAATATTATATATATATGTCTAATTCTAAAACATTTTTCACATTTTCACATAATTTTTAATTCCACTCAAGTGCTCATTAGAAGTTTTCTTTTTGACAAAATCTTCTCCCATAAACAAAAATTCAAAATTTCATCTTAATCCAATGTCCTTACAAATAGCTTACAATTCTTTGAAAAATTCATAAGTCCAACATGAAAATAAATAATGAAAATTGTAAAAACACAAAACCAAAAAATTACGCATTCGCCGCATACAAAATTCTGTTTCAAGCCAAATAGTGTGCAGCAGCTACCCCCGCCCCCCACAGTCAGCAGTAAGCACGTAAAGCGGTCAAAACCCCCCCCAAAAAAAAAGAAAAGAAAAAATCAGGGCTGAATTAGGACAAGGGCGAGCAGGATGTGCGGGAAGGCAAAAGGCAAAAGCCAAAAACCGTCAAGTTTAGAGCGGAAAAAACAAGTGAAAAGAATTAAAAGCGACAGCCGCGACGACTGTGGCCCAGCGGCTGTGGTCGCGACATTCGGCCGTCTCCCTGCCATGGCCTGTTTTTTGTTTTTTTCTGCACCCGCAACTCGATTAGCATTCAGAGATTTGTTCGGCACTCCATCTGCAGCCGAGCTGCCGGACGGCCGTCTCCCTGATCCACTCCACTCCACACCACTCCACTCCACACCACATACCTGTCTGCTGTGGGCCCCTCGCGTTGAGTTAGGCCGCACTAAGAGTTATTAAATTTTGGACACATTTGCATCCAGCTCCAATAGTCCCACAGGACCAGCTCCAAATGGACTAAACGCTGAAAAGCTTAGCGCAAATTGAAATAAATTAAATTGCATTTTCTTTTCTATATACTCTAACAGAGGCTATTCGAATTTAGTAAACGAAATATGTGAGCATAAAATCTATTCCTTTGTGTTAGCAAAAACTCAATTCTTTTTTATCGGTTAGCATTTTTGCATATCATAATTTAATTTCCTTAACTTGTATATATATTGGCGTGATTCGTTCATTAAATTTTATTTAATTATTTATATACTTTTTCTAACCATTAATTTTGCATTGAAATTCTCTTGCGCGTCATTGAATTCATTTGGTTATGCGCTACAAAAAAAAAAAAAAAAGAAAATAAGCCTCAATTATGACTAATAAAAAAACGTTGTTAATTTTATTAATGGATTATGCCATTCATATAATTTATCTATATCATGCAACATTATATGCTTACACACACATATATATTTTGTTGTATTTTCTAAAAACTGTTTGGCTCGCTTATCAATTAAAATTGTTTAAATTGCATTAACTGTTTGCTCGGGGACACGACAAATGGGAGCTGCTGCTGCTGTATGACCTAAGCGTTATATTTCATTCAATTAAAATGAGTAGGGGCCTAGACAGCAGCAACAACAACAGGGGACAGCAGCTGCTGTTATTTTCGTTTTTACATATATACAAAATATTTAGGTTTATTAATAATAATGCAATTACGCATAAAAATGTTTTAATTTATTTCAATTAAGCGTTAATTAAAAGCTGTGTCGTCTGTTTGTGTGTTGGGTGCGAATCATTTGCCATTGCATATTTAAAGTACGTATATCTATGAATACACACGCGCACACGCACACACACACGCACACACACACACACACATACATACAATATATACATCTAGAATTGTGAGAGGAGAGAGAGAGAGCTGAAAGGCCACAGCGATCAGAAACTTTCCCATTGCTCAGCCTGTCAAGTGAATGGGGTTAAATTACTTTCTCAAGCTAGGCATACTTATATGGGACTATACTATCTGAGTCATAGGCGGAAGCTTTAGGAGCTACTTTAAGTATGAAGAATTTTTGGAAGTAGACCGATTCGATTAGTCATAGAAGAGATGTTGAACAGCCGTAAGTAACAGATGCCCCTGGAATTTGGATTATGCCCTGTAATCAAAGGATGCATTTTGATAAACTTAATCTCTATTTGAAATACACTTCTGTTGGATATAATGAAATAATCCAATGTATGTCTTCAGATTGAACCCTATTTAAGGGTTTGTTAATATAAAATACATAAATATAGTTATATTATATATTTATGTACATATATTTGAATTTTTTAGACCTTAAATAAATATTGCACACTTTCTAGTATGCTCTATTTCTGTGCTCAGCCATATCAATATTTGAATTAAGAGGGTATCTTTTAGTCTAATATACTAATATATATGCTCAACTCTATATTCAACTGTTTTGAATTAAGAGGGTGTCTTCTAGTCTAATATACTCTGCAATATGCTCAATGTATGGACTCTATATTGAACTGTTTTCCATTTACTTGCAGTAGCTGCGGCTTTCGTCCGGTGCTCAGCGAGCAGAGCGCTGTGGCCGCAGCAGCAGCCGCCGCGGCAGCGGCTCAGCGGAACGCGAATCATCCACCGTTATTCCTGCCGCCGCATCTGGCGGCTCAGTTTTCGCATCAGCCGCTCTTTCCGGGACTCAAAGGTGGGTGGACTAATGGCATAATCTCTATCGATGGGCTGTCAATCAAAGCGTCGAAGCGCCAAAGAAAAATCAAAATCAAAAGCAACTGCTAATCAAATTAGCAGCTGCTGCCGGCGCCAAGCTGATGATGCATGGACATCAAAAACAATTTTCAAATTGATAATTTCAATTTATGCAATAATCCTCGTTCTCCCTCAGGTGTTTCGCCGTTCCAGAGTCTCTGCTCGTGCTGCTCGCTGAAGCCGCCGCCGATGCCGCCGTCATCGACGGCTTCGTCTTCGGTGATGGCGCCCCTCAGCGTCCCTGTGAGCAGCAGCTCGGCGGCCAGCTCGCCAGAGTCGCCCAAGTCCAGTGGGGGCAGCTCACACGATCCACGCTCCAATTCGGTGGCAGAGCTGCGACGCAAGGCGCAGGAGCACTCAGCTGCACTGCTGCAATCGCTGCATGCGGCAGCTGCTGCGGGCTTGGCCTTTCCGGGTCTCCACTTGCCGCCGCTCTCGTTCGCCCATCATCCGGCGCTGGGGCATGCCGTTAACCACAACAATAACAACAACAACAACAACAGCAATGCGCTGCGCATGAAACACGAGGCACAGGACATGACGGCCAGCACCATGAATGGCTTGGGTCCGGCCGGTGGTGGTGCAGGCTCCACTAGCTCCACATCGGCTGCGCTGCTTGATCTGGCCGAGTCGGCAGCGGCCTATCATCATCATCATCAACAGCAGCAACTGCAGCAGCAGCAGCAGCAGCAACAACAACAACAACAGCAGCAGCAACATCATGCCACTCTGTCGCCCCCAACCACGCCCACGCAGCTACAGTCCCAGCAGCTGCCAGCCACAGCCACGGGAGTGCGTCCCGAGTCGCCGTCAGCCCCAGCAGCCGCCATCAATGGCAACGCGCTGCCAAGCAAAACCGAATAAGCAGCATTATAATAAAAAAAATTATTAATTTTTAGATTATAAAAACTATATAAATATATATATAAATATATTCCATGTGGCGGACTTAGCATTTAAGCATTAGTTTTACGCATCTAGAGGACAACACACACACACACACACATACACACAATAAAAACTCACTTTGGAAATACTTGTAGAATACTTAGCTAGACTTTTAGAGATTTACAGGTGGCAAAACAGCTGAAAGCCTAAGCACAGAGAGTTTAAGCAAAGCAGAGACAAGGAGTAAGATAGATAAAGAGATAGATAGAGAGAGAGAGAGAGAGAGAGAGAGAGAGAGAGAGAGAGAGAGAGAGAGAGAGAGAGAGAGAGAGAGAGATCAGAAGAGAGTGTGAGCTCTATCAGTTATAGAAAAACTTGCACACACTGAAAAATTTTGTTAAAAAAATATAAATAATCATTTAATTAAAATAATGTTTAAATTAAAATAGAAAAAAAAACTTTTTCAAAGGCCTTACAATCATTTTTCAAAAAAAATATTTCAAACTAAACAAAAAATCATCAAGTAAATTCTAAATATTTCTCTGATACATCTCTCGCGGCTAGAGCTGACATTGACCTGTAGCCCCAAAATCGAGATTTCAGCTGGCAGAGCCACTTCAATTGATTATAAATATCAACAATAATAACAAACATATGCATCATATTATATAGTATATATATATAAAAAAAACATATGCTCTTGTATAGAATGAACAGATAGCTAAGAAATCAGACATCTGCCTAGACTAGACTTATCTCACTGCAAAAAAAAAAAAAAAAAAAAAAAAAAAAAAAAATCAAGCCAACAGCAACAAGAAACGCATAGAGCCACAAGTATTTACAACCACACAGTTAATTAACGTTAAATCAAGTTAAATAAAACAATAAATGATCATATTAAACAATTTAAACAAAAAAAATATTTATTTACTAAAAACATTAAAAAAGTATTTCACTCAAACTTTGCAGGTCTGCTCGCAAATGCTCTGCGACTCGAAGAGATTGTTGTTGCCTTGGCAGCCGCTATAGTTGAAGGAGATGCACTCATTGGTCTCCTGGCGATACGACCACATTGGCTGCAGGGCGCGACAGGTGCCGATCTCAGCAAACTCCTCACCGCAGACAGCTGAACAAAGAGACAAATGTTGAGTTAGAGCGAGGTTTGAGTTGAGTAGAATGAGCCGTGATATGTGATTGGTTTCTGACTAACAACTCATCAGCAAATGTCATTTTAAATGAAAATAAAATAGTGTTAAATATTCGTGTGTAGAATGAGCAGGTGGCTAATCAAACATCTGTGATAAGGAGATCATCTATATATAATTCCATCTGTGATAAATAATGATTTCTACATCTAATTTGCCTAGGCTTCTGTTGTATGTTCATGGCATTCAGAGCAAGCTGACTTCAGCGAGGTGTGTTCGAGAACTTACGATTCTTCAGGGTGGCCAATGCAGAGCCCAAGAGGGCGCACAGCAGCAGCAGCACAGCGAAATATTTCATCTTGAATTGAGCTTGGGTATTCAACTGGTATTTGGTCACTGTTTCGATTGCAACTGAGCTTGGAGCCGGCTTGTGGGGCTCGTTATATAGGCAGAAACCGGCTGGAGCCATCTGTGTGGGTCAAGCGAACAAACAAAACCTTTAACTTAATGTGATTTTTTGTTGTTGTTTATTTTTCACAAGTTACGCTTCGCTTATTTAATAACTATTTATTTAGTTTTATTTTTTATTTTGTTGGTTTATCTGTTGGTTTTCACCGAATTTCTGGCAGCACTTGTAACCGGTTTGAGATGTCTCAATGGGATGAGTCAACTTAGTCCTTGCAGGCCTTTTCGCATTCACTTTTGCTGCCGAATTGGTTTTCATTGCCGCCGCAGCCACCAAAGACGAACTCAATGCATTCATTCTTGGACGAATCGTAGGTCCAGCTGGGCATATAGGCCATGCAGGCAGCGCCATCCTGTTCCATGCCGGACTTCGAATGCTGCTCTCTGCACATATCTGAGAGGAAATGGATGCTTCAGTTCGAGTATGTCCAAGAATCACTAACAGATCCACCCACCTGGCTTGGCGCTCACCATGCCAACGCACAGCAGCCACCCTAGCACCGTAAGCCACAGATATTCGTACTTCATTTTGCAATTGAAACTGCAATTGCTGCAGTCCACAACTGGGCTATATAAAGCCCCGTACATATAGACAGACATCTAAGGCATTTGCAGAAGTACAGCACCAGCAGATGGCGTGGGGCTTATCTGTGCTGTACTCAGAGCCGGAGGCAATGGGTCAACATGGAAAGCCCCCATCGATAACAGCACGGAACTCTAGCTCTAATCTAACCAGGGTCTACATATGAAACTGAGATAACCAACAAATCATATAGTTAGAACTTACTCATTGCACTTTTCATGACAATTTGTATATATCATTTTTTATTTCATCATATTTTGGATATATCTCTATAAAAGAATAGACTCATTACGAAAAAAACGTTTCTACTCATTATAACATCTTATACCTGCTCGATCTAAAGAAAGAAATATGAAATCATATATCTCTAACGTTTATTTGTATTAATAAAAAAAATATATTTTTTTATATCGATAAAAATTTTCTTTTTTAAATTTATTTGTTTTAAATATATATTTTTAAAGGCATAAAATGTAAAAATTTTGTTTGAGCAAATCAATGGAAGTATTTCAAACATCTTTCAACGGAACAGACACTGACTTGTAGCCTCGTAGTTCTCTATACTTGATTCTACTTCTTTGTTATATTTATACACTAATACATACAATATATATTTTTATTGTAAATAAAATATATAGAGAGAGAGAGCGATCAGATGAACATCAGACATCTGCCCAGAGTGGACCTATCTCAAGTCTACAGCAACTAGTATAATTAAATAAAACACTAGCTAATCTAATATGAATAAAATTACAAATATAACATTTATTTACGCAACTTGTACAATTATTTCACTCAAACTTTGCAGGTCTTCTCGCAGAGGATCTTCGACTCGAATAGATTGTTGTTGCCTTGGCAGCCGCTATAATTGAAGTTGATGCACTCATTGGTGTCCCGGCGGTAAGTCCACATCGGCTGCAGGGCACGACAGGTGCCGATCTTACCAAACTCCTCACCACAGACAGCTGAAGAGGAAGGAGAAGAGTTACGTTGATCAATAAATGAAATGAGATGAATGATTGAAAATAAAACAATATTATTTATATAGAATCCGACACGATTGCCAGTAATACAATTTCTTCCGGTATTGGTTTCCCACATGAAGACTTACGATTCTTGAGGCCAGCCAACACAGAGCCCAAGAGGGCGCACAGCAGCAGAAACACAGCGAAATATTTCATTTTGAATTTGGTTTAGTTTTGAACTGATATTTGTTCACTGAATCGATTGTAACTGAGCTTGGAGCTGGCGTGTGGTACTCGTTATATAGGCTGAAACCAGCTGGGATCTTATCTGTGGGTCAAGCGTCGCTCTCTGTGCAAAAACAACAAACCTTCAAATTATAGCGGAATTTGTATTTATTTTGCACAACAAGCAGTGTTACGATTATTTAAAACAATAATTATTTGTGCTCGGTTTATTGGGTTTTGCCAGCACTTCAAACTGGTTGTATGAAGCCCTTGCCGGCTTCTCCAGATCTGTTATGAATATATGTATTTATATACTTAACGTAGCCATGAGAGATGCAACATAGCGCCAACAGGTCAATTATCGCGTCCATTGAGGTTTTAGAAAATTCAATCAAACAATAACTGCTGTAGCTCTATGCTAGATCTAGGTCCAGTACTGCATTTCTCCTGTAGTTGTGTAGAACTTATATACATTTTTTTTTTTTTAAATTGATTGGAATACTATTCAAATAGCAAACACAATTCAATATTACAGCTCAAATAACCTTGGCAATTTGTATTGCTCATCAATTCATATCAGTTGAATGCAAAGGAATAGTTTTTATTATTATTATTATTTTTTTTTTTTTTAATCAATTCAAGTTAAGAAATTGTATTGTTTGTTAAATTTTTGTCATTTATTCCAAGCACTTTTCCTCACAAAGTTCTTTGGCGTTAAAGCGATTATCATTACCGCCACAGCCGCCATAGAAGAATAGCACACATTCATTAGCTGCTATATTGTAGCTCCATTTTGGAATGGTGGCCAGACAGAATTTACCATCAACACCGTCTGCAAAAGGTGGCAGACCACAAACCGCTAAATGCAAATTACAAAAAAAAGTTTAATTAATTTATGACTATTAAAGTCCCTAAATAGAGTTTTACCATCTTTGAGCGCAAAACAGCTGCTAATGGAGGCAATGAGCACTACGAACGACACCAGAAACTTCATGTTGTATCTTTGAACAGAGTACAGCTGGATAAAAATCTAAACTAAACTTCAAGCCAGTCGGAGTAGCTTTTTAAATACATTTTAGAAGCATTGCTTATCGCAAGGAAGCTGTAGCTCGTTGCTCGAGCTGAGATTATCAAATACTCAGCACGATTTTACTTTTTCTGAAGTTGGACTGAAGAACGTGATGAAAATTTTGTACAATTGCATTTGAGTTGAGTTGAGATTTTAAAGGCAGACAATTTACACTTCAACGTTGCGTAGTAAACCGATTGTTAGATCCAACGCATAAAACTCTTTCACTCTAACCTCAATTCACAGCTAGATCAATGTCATTCTGTATGACATAGCACAACAGTGAAACGGCGAGGCCTACTCTGCTGGCAAATCGAGCAATTTACTTAAACTCTATAGGTTTCCAAGTAATTAAAGAGAAAATGTTCCCATACAGCTCTCAGTGCTGCATTGTTCGTGTAGTTGTGTACAACAATGTCAAATATAATGCGGTCCTATAGTCTTGGCGACTTGTATTGCTCATCAAGTAAAAACAGTTGAATGAATTTTTTTTATTATTATCATTATTTTTTAAATCAATTCAAGTTAAGAAATTGTATTGTTTGTTAATTTTTTGTCATTTATTCCAAGCACTTTTCCTCACAAAGTTCTTTGTAGCCAAAGCGATTGTCATTACCGCCACAGCCGCCATAGATGAATTGCACACATTCATTAGCTGATATATTGTAGCTCCACCTTGGCATGTAGGCCTCACAGAATGCACCATTAAGACCTTCTGCAAAAGGTGGCAGACCACAAACCGCTAAATGCAAATTACAAAAAAATGTTTAATTAATTTATGATTATTGAAATCCCTAAATAGAGTTTTACCATCTTTGAGCGCAAAACAGCTGCTGATGGAGACCACGAGCACTACGAACGACACCAGAAACTTCATGTTGTATCTTTGAACAGAGTACAGCTGGACAAAAATCTAAACTAAACTTCAAGCCAGTCGGAGTAGCTTTTTAAATACATTTTAGAAGCATTGCTTATCGCTGAAACGATTTGTCTTGGTAAATAATTGTGTGACAAATGAATTCCTTTTGGAAAAAAAAAAAAACTTTAAAGGAAGCTGTAGCTCGTTGCTCGAGCTGAGATTATCAAATACTCAGCACGATTTTACTTTTTCTGAAATCTTCGGACTTAGCGAGGTACAAATTATCTAGTTATATGAGCAGAGACTACCCGAGTGCAAATGAAAATTCGATGTCTATTTAAATACCTATGTATCATATATACCTATGTATCATTTATTCACATTTCTTAGTTATCGAACACAGGATGATGCTTAATGTTCTTGCAATGCTTTTCACAATTTTCTTGCGTAGTAAACCGATTGTTAGCCCCAAGACAACCCATATCGGTCAATTGTACGCATTTCGCACTCAGCCAATCGTAGGCCCATCTTATTCGCTTTATTCCACAGTCCCGGCCAATATGTCTATTTATGGCAAGCTTGCGTCCGCATAAACCTGTTTGATATATAACGTAGCGTTAACTAAACTGAAATCGATAGAAATTATTGAGCTCTGTAGAATTATGCCACGTGGAGCTACAACGCATAAAGGTAACGCAGTGAGCAGTACAAGTGCAAAAACCAACCTCATTTTGGTTGCTATGAACTGAAAACATTCATATTCACATATTATGAATCACAAACTCTGAATGATCTTCCTAATATCCGTGAAATATGTGTGTCTAATGGGAAATAGCAAAGTAAATTTAGATCAATTTGATTCAATGAGCCAGAAATTTGTATATATCGCAGATTTAGTTGAATTATTTTAAATTTCACTATGAGATTAATTTTAATTAGGATTAGCTTTTCACACATGCAAATTAATTGTAAGCAAGTAGAAGAATTTTTTATTATAATATCTCTTAAACATTTTCAAATGAACAGAAAAAGTTCAATGTTAGAAAGGATAAAATTGAATTTCGACAACTGCAACAAATATATTGAAATACAGCGGGGGAGCAGCGTGATTATTATGAATAGAAATAATGCGATTTCATAGAGCTCTTCATATAATAAATATCATAGAAAACATCGGGGGAGCAGTGAGATTCATTGAAAAAAAAGTAATAATATGGCAAATCCGATTTCGTAATCTTTTTTGTCTCTAGCCTGCACAGCTGGTCCATGACATTCTGTGTAGCATAGTATATTAGTGAAACGGCAAGGCTTGCTCTGCTGGCAAATCGAGCAATTTACTTAAACTCTATAGGTTTCCAAGTAATTAAAGAGAAAATGTCCCCATACAGCTCTCAGTGCTGCATTGTTCGTGTAGTTGTGTACAACAATGTCAAATATAATGCAGTCATATAGTCTTGGCGATTTGTATTGCTCATCAAGTAAAAACAGTTGAATGAAAGGGAATAATGGTGTTCATTTTATTATTATCATTATTTTTTAAATCAATTCAAGTTAAGAAATTGTATTGTTTGTTAAATTTTTGTCATTTATTCCAAGCACTTTTCCTCACAAAGTTCTTTGGCGTCAAAGCGATTGGCATTGCCCCAGCAGCCGCCATAGATGAAATACCCACATTCATTAGCTGTTATATTGTAGCTCCATGCTGAAAAGTTGCCCAAACAGGCTACACCATTCAAACCGTTTACAAAAGGTGGCAGACCACAAACCGCTAAATGCAAATTACAAAAAAAAGTTTAATTAGTTTATGACTATTAAAGTCCCTAAATAGAGTTTTACCATCTTTGAGCGTAAAACAGCTGCTAATGGAGGCAATGAGCACTACGAACGACACCAGAAACTTCATGTTGTATCTTTGAACAGAGTACAGCTGGATAAAAATCTAAACTAAACTTCAAGCCAGTCGGAGTAGCTTTTTAAATACATTTTAGAAGCATTGCTTATCGCTGAAACGATTTGTCTTGGTAAATAATTGTATGACAAATGAATTCGATTTCGAAAAAGCCGAGCTGAGATTATCAAAAACTCAGCACGATTCTCTTCCTGAAGTTGGACTGAGGAACGTGATGAACATATTTGTACAATTGCATTTGAGTTGAGTTGAGATTTTAAAGGCAGACAATTTACACTTCAACGTTGCGTAGTAAACCGATTGTTAGATCCAACGCATAAAACTCTTTCACTCTAACCTCAATTCACAGCTGGATCAATGTCATTCTGTATGACATAGCACAACAGTGAAACGGCGAGGCCTACTCTGCTGGCAAATCGAGCAATTTACTTAAACTCTATAGGTTTCCAAGTAATTAAAGAGAAAATGTCCCCATACAGCTCTCAGTGCTGCATTGTTCGTGTAGTTGTGTACAACAATGTCAAATATAATGCAGTCCTATAGTCTTGGCGATTTGTATTGTTCAGCAAGTAAAAACAGTTGAATGAATTTTTTTTATTATTATCATTATTTTTTAAATCAATTCAAGTTAAGAAATTGTATTGTTTGTTAAATGTTTGTCATTTATTCCAAGCACTTTTCCTCACAAAGTTCTTTGGTGTCAAAGCGATTGGCATTGCCCCGGCAGCCGCCATAGATGAAATACACACATTCATTAGTTGCTATATTGTAGCTCCACCTTGGCATGTAGGCATGACAAATACCTTGAACTGAATGTTGCAAACCGCAAACTTCTAAAAAAAAAAATAAATAAATAAATATATAAGTTTATGATTATTGAAATCCTTAAATAGAGTTTTACCATCTTTGAGCGCAAAACAGCTGCTAATGGAGACAACGAGCACTACGAACGACACCAGAAACTTCATGTTGAACCGAATACAGCTGGTTGCAAATTTAAACTAAACTTCAAGCCAGTCAAGCCAGCTTTTTCCATACATTTTAGAATGTACCGCTGAAATGATTTGTATTGGTTGATAATTGTATGACAAATGCATTCGATTAGGAAAACAACTGAATAGAAAACTGAGATTTCTTAATATTCAGTACGACGTCTGATGATGAAGATATTCTCAGCTATTGAAATGATATTAAATAGAGCTGGATGACCTTATTTCTGAAATTGCATTTGATTGAGACTTTGATGCCAGAATATTTACAATAAAACAACGATTCCTAAACAAAGCACGATTCATTTATTATTTGTAATTTAGTATAAATTGATAAGAATAATGAAATGGTTAATAAAATAATAAATACTAATTATCAAAATGAAATCATCAATTAGAACACGATTTACAATTACACGAAACCTGTACACCCTATAATTTCATGTTCCACAATAGAGTGTATTCTAAATATGCTTTATATATGATTGGATTGTTTTGCATAGATCAATAAAACGGAAGTATAAATATCAAATTTTTCACTATTTTTTCACACACTGCCGTAAGCACTGCGATTTGGTCAGGAAATTGTTGGCGTTTCCTCCACAGCCCAAATATGTGAACTTAATGCAAGCATTGGTTGCGGCATTGTAGGTCCAACGGCGCGCACTATTCAGGCAGGAAGTATAAACATCGACATTGAATGAATGGGCTAGTTCGCATACCGCTAAAAGCAACAAATCGGCAAATTGGCAAATTGAATTCCAATCGGTATTTCACATTTTGGTAACATACGATTTTTTGGGTTCGAGCAGATCACCTGATGAGCTGCACAAATCACAAGCAGTAATAAAAATAACTTCATTTTTATTAGAATTTTGTGTTAGTTTTCTGGCTGACAAGTTAACTTTGTATATCCAGCGATAGATTTGGACTAAACTGACTCCAGCTCGAGCCTGCACCTAATGTTTATATATTTTTCTGGACTGAACTTAATTCAGTAGCACAGTTATATACTCTATCCATAGCTGTGCTACAGCAGACATGAAAAGAAAAACAACATAGTCACTTGGGAAAAATTTTTGAAATTTTTCGGAATCTGAACCATCATATCATTATTATTAACATTTAATGATTATAAGTTTTTGAGTTTTTATAGGAAACTAAGGAGTTTTTTTTTTTTTCAATTCTTATGACAAAGCTCCAATACCCCTTGGTAGAGTATATGAAAAGTACAAAGCAGCAGTTCGCTATCAGGTCTGGCTAAGAAAATGGAACATTTTTTTCATAACAGCTGAAAACTGTTCAAAAAGAAAAATATTTTTTTATAGCCGATCGAATGCGCTGAACGAAATCAAATTTGAGCAATTCAGCGTGGGGAATGACCGATTGCGAGCTATTGTTTGCTAATAATCTAGGCGACATCGAAATACATCTGCTTATGTGATTAACAATTCCATCACTGATTTGTTTCTTCTTCTTCTTTATAAAAAGCTTAGTAATGATACGGGCACATAAAATCTTATGGTAACATCCGTTTCTGTCCAAAACCAATATACCCTGAAGTGTAATTTGCAATAGGCTCAATTTATTAGTATGTATGCTCCCATTATGAATGAAGTCTAGAAATTGTTGCTGCAATTGTTAATTTATTTTGTATTTACTTTTCTATGGCCGCAGCAGCGATTTCAATGTCTTGGAATCCGTTCAGGAATTCCCCGAGCTGTTGACAAACAAATTCAGTTCCCAGAACTGAGCTACTGATATTGTGTTTTATTTATTAATCAGCTTGTTAAGTTTACGCTGTGGGAATTCGGAATTATACATACATACATAATATATATTTAAAGATTTGAAATGATAATTTCTGAAAAAGTTCTTAATCATATATTTGAATTGCAATTAAAGTATTTTCGCATAGACATCTGAGGCATATTCAGCAATATTTGATTCTGGGAAAGTGGTGGTGCTTGGACCGTACGATGATCATTCCCAAAGCTTGGAGAAATGCTTACACAAGCGATGAATAGACAAAGTAGAAAAGTACTGCAGCGATTTTTCATGTGGTCGTGTGGAATACCTAAACTAATTTGTGTGAAATAGAGGTTTGGTAAGCGTAGCTAAACAAATTCTATATATGCCACGTTGCATCCTGAACTCTTCGAACACCTTTAAGCGTCGTATTGTAATTTCTCAGTAGTTCATATACTTGCATATCACATTGATTTTTTATATTCACTTTAAGTATTTAATAGATTTACTTAAGCCGAAAGTTGATACACTAAATAAATATATGATCATAAAAACCGTAAAAAATGAAATTCGGTCCTGGACTATATAGAGAAATACCTCTGATAAATGAAGCTGGGAAATATCTATGACCCTTAAAAGCGTGACAAAACATTAACCATGTCAAACGCAATTCATAATAAGTTTCTACAATTTAATTCGCTCCTGTTTTGCACCGCCCATTTACTGACATTACTGATTTCTTAATCCACGTAGCGTGACCTTCGCTGTAGGTCTTCTTCCAGCTGAGACAGAGGTGATGTGTAAAAGGAAGCCTCCAAAAAATCTCACTGAGGTTTCATTATGCAAAATGGACTTTCCTAAATGATGTTCGACCCCGATGATGAAGATTGAATGTTATACATATATCTACAGTGGCTGCGGATTCATTGAGGGCGGTTTCTCAAGTAGGGATGACTGCATATATGGTTGCCTTTCCCAAAACTGAATAAAAGTGCGAGGCGTCAGTGCCCCTAACAAAAAAGAGTGATCAAAAATTAAACCATATTAAACGAAGTTCAGAATAATTGTCTTGAATTCAATTCGATCTTGTTTGGTATATGAATAAATGTTTTATACAATAGATACATTGTAAAATAGTTTTGATCAAAGGTTTTGTTCTTATACATATATGGGCAATTCTCCAGAAAGGCCAACCACAGCCAACAAATTCAAAATCAATGAAAACATGTTCTGCTAACATGTTTTTTTATGACTAATCTAATAAATTGAACTAATTAATAACTTTACATTGATTGATAGCACATCTCGAAATATTAACACACAGAGCCGAACAAGTGCAAAAATTCTGCACATTTTGTTCTTTTTACTGTTCTTAAGAAGGGACTAAACACGCGTACGCGATTCCTCAAAATGAGGGTAAATCGAAGTGTAAAACTGGTTTACTCCACCGAATGATTTGAATTCCTATTCCTATTGGATTTCGCTCACTTGTTGAATATGTTTCGAAGGCATTGAAAAATCTATTTCAACTGGATTTACTCTCAAGCACACGTACATAGACAAAACTACTGATAAGCTTTATTGAGTACATATAGCCAGTGTTTGCTATAAATCATTGCGTTCAGCTGCAAGTTGAGCTAGTCAATCAACGAAAGCTCTAAGAAAATATACAGAATGAAACTTGTAGGAGTACTTTGCGTATTCATCGCTCTCTTCGGCGCTTCCATCGCTCTTAAGGATGGTAAGTCTAAATAACTGATCCCGAATTTCCCACTTTTGCAAGAAACTTTCTCTTTGTGCTCTGTGCTCAGACATTTGTGGTCTACCGCCAGCCAGTGATGGCATCGGCTTGATGAGATGCTTTGCTATACTTCCCAGCTGGTCCTACTACGCTACAGACAATGCATGCAAGGAGTTCAACTACGGTGGCTGCGGCGGCAATTCAAATCGATTCGAGACTCAGGAACAGTGCGAGGCAAAGTGCAAGGAGTAGATTTACTTAAACCAAAAGTTGATACACCAAATAAATCCAATAGCGTAACAAAACAATTATTAATTATTATTATTAAGATCAATTCGATGCGGGTTTGCTTCATCTTTTTACTGAATAATATATGAACGCATTTTGAAATTAGATTCGTTTTCATGCATACATAAACTCAAACATAATTATATAAGGTAGTATATATATTTCTGCTCCCAGTAAGTGTCATTTGCTTCAGTCGTACATAGCCTCATAAGAAGAGTTAGATATCAGCTAGTAGCTCAATACTAAGTTCCTACTGATAATGTGATATACGCAGAATCCGATTATAGCGGTGCTCAAGGTACCATCGTTATACCCGGATGGGTAAGGTAGTATAAGTTTGCTCATATTGGTTTATCTAGGGACCTTGTTTTTAGTAAAAAAAAATCGTACGGACGTGAATTTCCTTTTTTACAGTTTTTAGCTTTTCGATCAAAAAAGCTAGCTCGGTTTTCTGCAGAGTATAACTATGTATACTGAGGATGCATAAACCAAGACAAATGGATAAGTGGATTAAGGAATCAGTAAAGTCAGTAAATGGGCGTATTGAACACTCTTCGTAGTCTTTAAGAATCAGCGAAAAATATGACTTCTTATTAAGTTTATCTGACGTAACCTGCAGTGTCCCAGAATAATAAAAGGACAATTGCATTGTCTGTAAGGAGAACGAGCACAAGGTTGTGTTGCTAAGAATCACATACACAAACTGAGATTAGTTAGAGCGACAGACTGACCGAGGAGAGCTAGAAACTCTGCTTCACATTACTGTACATTTAGCTTACAGATGTTGTGAGTAACTAATTAAATGTTTTATACTAATCCAATGAATACAATGATTTCACACAGCAAATCGTTTATTCAGTGTATCAACATTACGTAATTCTATTCCTTGCACGTGGACTCGCACAGCTCCTGAGATCCGAAACGATTTGCATTGCCGCCGCAGCCACCATAGACAAAGTTTTTGCATGCATTGTCCTCGGGGTAGTAGCTCCAGCTGGGCATGAAGGCGGCACACTTGATCAGGCCGTTGCCGTCAGTTGCCGGCGGCAGTTCGCAAATGGCTGGAGGAGGAGGAAGTAAAAATTAGCAGAGTTCCCCGGGATCAGTTTCTCCCTGCCACTTACGATCCTTCAGAGCGAGCGATAGGCCAAATAGAGCGAGGAATACGCAAAGTGCTGATACGAATTTCATTTTCTACAGTTTTTAGGGCTTCAATCAAACAACTAACTCGGCTGGCGGCAGCTCACACTGATTTATACTAATCTGTGGCTATATGTGCTCAATGAAGCTATCAGTTTGCTTGTGTGTGTGCGTGTGTGTGGGCATGTGTACAAATTAAGTTAAGGTTCATTAACAAATGCCTGCAAAAAAATTGAATAAATAGCAGGAGAGGATCGAGGTAGCTAAGATTAACAACAAAAATAATCATTTTAGTGTATATATATGTATGTATAATTATAAAGACAATTTATTCATTATTATCACTATTTTTGTTTTCAGCTGCGAGTTTGGCGTTTCCCATAAATTTGACTTTAATACTGTCGTCCCCTCCAACCGAAGATGCCGGCCCTGGAGCTAAGTACTCATACTCATTAGAGCTGTACAAATATGGGTAGGTCGGTATAGAGGAGACGTGATTTCTATAATTTTAGACGAGTGCTAAGAGTGTAAGACCTATATACTATATGCATATGTATGTATGTAGAGACACTATCCGGGTGCTTCCCATTAGGCGACTGTGCTGATTGTCGTCTCTGCCGACTGCTGTGACTGCGTAGTCTGCTCTGTGCTTTGCTCAGTCGCGGATGCTAGTGTCTCTGCTGGCGCCTCTGCCTTGCCCAAGCACAGCTTCTCACACTCCGCCTTCGAATTGAAGTTGTTGCTGTTGCCGCCGCAGCCGCCATAGATGAACTCCTCGCACGCGTGCGTATCCAGATTGTAGGCGAAGCGATAGAATAGGGCAAAGCAGCGACCCGTCACCTTGGGCTGGTGGCACTGCTCCGGCACACTGGCCTCGTCCACAGCCGGTGGCTGCGTTGTCTGGCCCTCCGGCTCCTGTTTCTCCACCACCAGCTGAGACTGATCCACAACGGCGCTGTGCACACACATGGCGCCCAGGAGCACAGTGAGCGCAATTATTGAGAGCTTTGAGCACATTTCGTTTCAGTTTCTTAGCCGCGAATGATGCCAGCTCTGGCTTTTAGCCAGCCTTAAATACTGAAAGCCGAAACGAATCAACACGTAATCGTAGTTCATTTCGTTATCATAGCCTATGTATTTGCTCGAGTCATTCGTCAAGGCATGTAAATCACAGTGTCTCGTTGACAGTTCTTGACGTCCTCACCTGCCTCAGTTGCAGTTCAACGCACCTATTAATATTTCAGAGTTTTATGATAGTTCAGCTCCAGCTAAATCATATGCTACTTCCGCACAGCTGTCGCCAGTTCCCCAATTTGTTTTGACGCACTTTGTTTTCGTGTTTTGAACAATTGTCACGGCACAAGTGACGTGACGATCAGTATCGCGGATATAAAATTTTGTATTTATGTAAAGTCGTTAATGGGATTTTAAATACATTTTTATGCGATTTTATTACTAGTATTTTTGGTAGCTTTGCTTTTTTTTTATGCATTTAATTTGCATTTATTATTTTTACTTAGAATATCTTATGAACTCATAATTGATTAGTAAGTTTCAAATATTATATCGCAGTATTTATAGAATCTTAAAATAATAATAATAAATGAAAAAACCCCTACCTATTCACATCAAATAAAATCAAGGGATTACCCACATCATTTGCCCAGTTTTTCATTGTGTTGTTCAAATGGTTGTATGTTTTTGTTATACCAAATATTTGCTACTATACAGTTTATATAGCTTTAGACTGAATTTCATACCAAAAATATTAATTATAATCAGGAAACTAAGCAAATGTCGATAACGATATGATAGTTCCGGAATCATTTATATATGTATATAGTCTATACTTGACATCTGTTTATATCTGTATCTATGATTTGCATATTTGTATGCAGATACACATCTGTTTCAATTAATATGCATACGTTGATAAGAGCACATGCATATATTAACGATTGTGTATATATCTTTATATGAGTACAGATGTGTATATATCCATGTAGGCGACATTTATATATTTAGGTGTGTTTACAACGCAAGCCCAGTTATCTTCCAGCAATTTTCTGTAAATAAATACCTTCTCGGCGATTCTCATGACTTCAAGTAAGGCATGGAGGAGATGGCACTGAATTTCGGTAGTAGTAGTTGATTATTGTGACGCATGAAGTAGTATTCACAATCATGCCTTCTCTGTGATTCTCATGAATGCAAGTTAGACATAAAAAGGAGTTTCAACAGTACCAATATTGTTTGATGCTGGTGCTGCTTGAAGATATCGATTTATATAAATATATATATGTACTTAATTGTGTCAGAATTTTCTCTTACTTATACAATTTACATACTCATGATGTGCTTGTCTCTGCCTTGGTCTGTATACAATCTGTATACTTAATACTACGCTGCCAGAGAGACATATAATCATGCCTTCTCTGCGATTCTCATAAATTGAAGGTTTTCATATTTAATCTGAATACATAATCTATATTTTTTGTCACTTGCCAAGCAACATTTCCAACAAAATTTCATCTATACTATAAGCTCATTTCCAATTATTTCTATTTCTTATGTCTGTCTATAACTTTTCATCTTCCGTAACTTTAGAGTCTCTCAATATATTACAGCAATTCCACTGCGAAATTCAAGTCAAATAAACAGTTTTAGCCACTGTCACAATATTTCACGGAATTCGCTAATTGTTATGAGAACAGTTAACGATAAGCACAAATACGGCTTTCTGGCTAAGTTAAGCAACAAGCGGAACATCTTGTTTACTAACTGAGAACTACTCACACAGAATACATTTGATATTTGGCCAGCTTATTCAGTATGGTAATTGACCGCAAAGTAGATCGTTGCGAATGATATAAACAAACGTTAGATGGATCTTTTATTTGGTATGCACAGACTGTGACGCTATTGTTGATTCATAGAACTTGAGTCACTTCTTGACCAGGCACGCCTCCTCGCAGGTCTGTCGGAAGCCCCAGCGATTGTCGTTGCCCCTGCAGCCGCCGTATTTGAATGTCTCACAGCTGTTCTTCTCCTTATTGTAGTAATAGCGCTCCAGGCTCATGCGACAAGGACCCGTTTCCAGGGGCTGCAGGCACTTCGCATCTGTCACAAATTTCAAAACATAAGTAATCAAGGAGTAATCAAGGAATTTTTATTTAGACTCTACCTTGTTTGCGTTGTGGCTGCGTTGGCTGCTGCTTGGCAATTGGCCTGGCTGAGGTGGTGCTAGTGGGGCCGGCCGCCTGTGGCTGGGCCTGTGCCAGCGGCTGGGGCTTGGCCGTGGTCACCGCCTGAGCCAGCTGTGCGAGGCCGAGCACAACAATGGCGGCCAAGCACAGAAATTGGGTCATTCCCATCATTCGTTTCATTCTCAATGTGATCGCTGATAACTGCGCGTTAATAACTGCAAACAACAACTGAATCTTCTATTTTTTTGTGCTCAGAGCTGCTGTCTAACGAGCTTTTTGAAAAATACAAAATATATATTTATATACGTAAGCTGTATATATGTGTGTGTGTGTGTGTGTTAAGCGAGGCGTTTAGCTCAAATTGCGCATACGAAGTGTTGAACACAAACTAGCTTCATTATCAAATTTACACACACGCGCGCCTAGGTATTGGCATGTATATGTATGTATACATGTAATTAGGTTTGTATATTATATACATGTATGTATATACCTATTACATATAGAAATATTGTAGGTAGAAAATCTACAGCTATCAAATGCAATGCATAACAAATTATATTATTATATATAATTATATTATATATTAAATTAATTAAAATTACATTATTATATATCAATATATACCATACATACTTATGTTTATTATATACTATTTCATATATTAAAAAATTGTTTGGAAATATTTTCTCGCCGACTTTCAAGAACATTAAAGCTAATTAAGATTTTTAATAATATTAAAGAGAAAATAGAATTTTTATTATGGCTAGATTATGTTTTTATGAATGTGTATATATTTTTAAAATAAGAATGAGCAAAGCATAAAGTATGCATTTCCCTATCTGCAAGGGAGATCAACAACATTTCACTGCAAAGCTTACTTGGTTGGCCACACCCCTGATTTTATATGAGTCCGATTGCATGGTAACTCATTGGTCGACTACTCTTGCTGCTCTTCATTTATTTTGAGGCTATTCGTCGACTGACTTAATTTTTAATTTCATTGTAATTCATTCGTCAACGAACTACAGCAATTTATGACGCAATAAACATTTTACAGCTATCACTTGATGTTTGTGAAACACACAAACATATTAGAAGCAAATGAGGAATGAAATACTTAGAATTTCCGGGGCAATACGATAATTTGCATAAGAAATTCGTGTCTTCGGTGTAAGTCACGTGCTTGGCAGCAATTACTAAGTTTAAGTAGGACTCAAGCGTTGCACTTTGCAAGGCACATTAATAATGCATTTGTCATTGGGACAGTTGTTAATAATTAGACTGACTCAGAACCCCAAAAGACGTGGGCCTGTGCGAGGTAGGGATAAGCGGACAAGGGCTGGGCAAAAACGTTAGCTAGGTGTTAATGCACAGGGCAAATTGAATTAGCACTTAACTATGTTGCTAATCACAACGACGATGGGAACGATGCTGATGCTGCTCATGATGATAATGATGATGATGATGATGATGATTATGACGGAGTGCAGTCAACAGTCGTGCTATTTATTCATTAGTCCAACTGAGCACACCAAAGCATATGTGGAGCGTGGGTGGCACACGAAAATTTGGCTGATTGAATGGCCGAAATGATGTCTATCTAACTACATACATATCTCTCACTCTCTCTCTCTCTTTCTCTCTGTCTCGTTCAGTCCTTGTGCGTGTGGTGACAATTCAGTTAACTGTTTAATTTGCCCGAAATAATTGAAATGCTGCCCAGGCGAGACACATTAATTGCGCTGCCCGTCATCCAAAACTGCGTTTAATTACTAAATTAGACACTGTTCGAAACTGAGAGCTCCAGCTAAACCAACTCTCCCTCTCTCATGCTGTCTCACTCTCTCATTACTTCACTCAATTAACTTACACATACAGCTGACTGTGGGCTATGGCCATGTGTATCTCTGCCTCTGTATCTCAATTAGCATATGCATGAGACGGCGCGTAAACAACTTCAGTTGAAACTGAAAGCCCAGCTAGTTCTGCTGAGTTTTGGTAGTCGTTTTTTATTTTTTATTATTTGCAAATGTATTGGAAATTCCACCAGCAAAATCAACTTCAATTTGCTGTATCTGTATCTGTATCTGTAGCTCACGCTGTTGTTGTTGTTGTTGTTGTTGTAGTCGCTGCTGTTGCCATTGATATGCGGAACATGTTTGTGTTTTGTTGCCACTGCAAAAGTTTTACGTCATTTCGTGTGAGCAGCGACTAAAAGTGTTATGAACGTAGGGTATTAGTCGGAAGGCTGAGCCTCTTAGTAGCCAGCGAAGCTGAGATACAATTTTAATTTAAATATTAAAAAGATTGTTTAAGGCTTGTGGTCGATAAAATTAAATAATCTACAAATTTGTTAAAAATTATATAAAATATTTGACATTTACACATTTACAAATAATTATTTTTACATACAAGTCTAGTTTATCTTTTACTTTTTACTGTTTGATTAAAATTAATTAATTTTAAAGTTACATATATATTTTTAAGCTTTACTGATTTTTAATGATTTGTTTAAAAAAATATTTAAAATATAAATGTAATTTAATTTATATTTAATTTTATAAGTATTCTGTTTTAGTATAATTAGTAGTTATCATATTATATTTTAAATTTATTTTTTTTTTTTTTTCAGTTTTCTTTTATTTTTTACACAAGCAAAACACTTGTACATTTTGTTATATATATTGTATATATTTCTGCTGTAAGACTTGGCTTTTATTTTAATCTGAATTATTGTGAGACGACTCTATACGCAATCCAGTCAAAGTTGAAATAGTATTTCCAGATTATTATTCCACATAATAGTTATAGCATTCAGATTATATAAATGTTATAAATGCAACATTATGATTTTTTGAACTTAAGGCAAACCAATGCAAACAATTGTAAATAGGAAACTCCGATACATAATATTTACAAAAATAATTGTATAGCAATAAACATTAACTTAAAGCTAGTTGAATCTAATCCCCTGAAGGACCAATAATGTTTTTGAAAATATTTCAAAGAAAAGACTGATCACCTGCTATATACATGATATTTAATATTATAAGCCAATATGGCAACAAAGTAGAACTTGTGAACCTTATATACTATATACATCAATATAAAATTTAATCTAATCGTAGTGTATAAAATAAATAGATGATCTAAGCTAATGCTGGAGCAAACAATGATTGGGATGCTCAAAAAGCACACTTCGAATCTCCTTTGGAGTAGGAGAGTTGGCTGTGGCTATGACCGACCTGGCACCTAAATTGGTCAACGCTGAATCTTGCCTAGGCAAAAGATATATTTGAAAAAAAAAAGAAAGAAGAAACAACAAACAATTGTCGAAGCGCGCTTAGTGAGTTGTTAACCCAAGAACGAGTCGGTTGTACGCAATGTCTTGGCTACGGCAGCTGCTCCGGCTGCTGTTGCTGCTGATCCCGGTGCTGCTGCTGCAACTGGGTGACGTCGATGGCGCCTCGAAACGTGGTAAGGCTAAAATAGGTGGCCATCCATTAATTGGCAACTAATGTGGAACCTGTTGCAGTCAAGCTGTGCCTCCAGCCCATGGTCAGCGGCCGTTGCTTTGGCTATGTGGAGAGCTACGCCTACAATCCGCTCGAGCGGCGCTGCGAGGCCTTCATCTACGGCGGCTGCGGCGGCAACGAGAACCGATTCGACAGCAAGGCCGCCTGCGAGTATGCCTGTCGTGATGTCTGATAGCTGTTGGCCGAATGGGGATCGATTGTTGCTGTTGTTGTTGTTGTAGACTGATGACGATGATTGATGTTAATAAGAACTAGAGCTAGTGCTAGTGCTATTGCTAGAGCTTATATTCAATTTGTGGTTTGATTGCTTTTGTTGGCCGAGTTAATGCGCAGCTTCACGTGTCGCGCATTATTGCAGATCTTCTCGCAGTCCTCCAGCGAGCCGAAGAGTCGCTTGTTGCTGCAGCCCATGAAGTGGCAGCGCTGCGTCTCTACATCAAAGTAGATGCCCACCGTGGTGGGCACGCACAGGCTGCTCGTGGTGGGCTTCACCTGGCACAAATCACCTGCGCGATAAACTCAAGTGAGACATAGAGACATAAGAGCGAGTGAACTGAGACTTACGTGTGCGCGCCACAACCATCTGCCACTCGAGGCACACGGCCAGCAGCAGCAATAGCAGCCAGATTTGTCTGCTCCTCGTCGAGGCGTTCATTTTGCTGAGCTGAATCGATTTCAGGAACAATATTTGAGATATATTTCGTGTGCTTAGCTCCTGGCGAATTCAGCTCTGTAGTGCGGCTGGCACAGTTATCATCTGTATTTCCATAGATTCCCTGTCGACTGTCGCTGCGACAAAGTTGTAGTCAAATGCGCAGCAGAGGCAGCTGCCTTTCGCCATATATTGAAGCGCAGCAGTTGTATAGTATACGACGACCTATTGATATGCCTTCTCGTCTTCTTGTGCAATTTATGAGTTTTTTAATACGCGACAGCGACAAGTTCAGCGCACAGCACACAGAAACAACCGAAAATTCAGCCGAAAATTCTACACACTCACGCACAGGCACAAAGAGAAGCACAGTTGCAGATTAACGTTTATACGACTTGTTCCGGTCACCTTTTAGCTATATGGAACGATTCTCTGGATTCATTCACAATGTTTGGCTATGTATATTCAAATGGGTCTTGCGCCACATTTGATCGCTAGCTGAGCTATTGCTTTGCTGATGTCGCAAACTCGACTCGAAACCTCGAACAAAAGGCGAACAGATTCCTAATCTGGTTGCGCTCTGCCAATAGCCGCTGCTGACGCTGCCGTTGACTGATAACAGCACTACAACAACACCAACAACAACAACAACAACCATGTGACTGAGTCTGCGATGTCTCGCTGCCTGCATGTGCGTTGTTGATAATATGCATGGAGCTGGCGAGTGTGCGAGAGCTGGATCCAAGTCTGGGGACCGCTGCTTGGCGGTTAGGATTCCAGCTGAAACCGGCGAGCACCTGTTGCAGAAGGCCGTTCCACTATCCAGGGCCAGGGCTGACTAACAACGAAGCGTGACTACGCTTACTCTGAAATAATACGCTTCAACCTTAACAGGGAATAATTGATTATGCTCCTATAAAGGAAGAATTATGAGAACTCAATTTGCAGCCAAATATAATGGCATTTTTAGGATATACAAATGTATAAAAATTTTTAACACATGTTTTACAATATATATGTATATTCATTTGAAACCAAATTCTTAAAAATCTATTTTTTTTTTTTTATATTTAAATATATTTCATTTATTTAAAAACAAATATATATATTTTTAAGAATTTTGCTTGAAATGAAAAGACAAATTTTTAAAAATATAAATAAATATAAAATATATTTATGCATGTAAAATATTTTCTGATTACTGTTATTTTGATTCCTTGAATATGTTTTTAACATACTTAAAGTTCTAGAAAATTCAAATCAATAATTAAATGATTTTTGAATATTTTTTTATATCTGTTTTCTTTTTAATACATTGATATATTTTTATCTATAAAAAGTTGAAAATATATATTGACTATTGTTTTCATAAAACATGAAATGCGATTTTCAATTGCATTCTTAACTATAGTAAAAGCAGGTTTAAAAATTCACTGATATTATTAATAAGAAACTATATAAACTCTTATAATCACGCTATATTTTAACCCACATTTCAAATATACAAGTCTAGTTTTAAGTGGAGTAATCTCTCGATTCGCAGCCATTTAGACGATGAAACTGCAATACCCCCATTCGGGTTAGCGCACTAAGAGCTGACGCAAGCATGGCTCGAGCCTCAACTAAGTAAGGCAATTAATTAGGCTGCTGCCGCTTGGAACATGCCACAAGAAGACAAAGTCAAGCACGTTTCAGATGCTCATTGGAAATAAACAATTACGTCACGGGTCAGGGCGGTGATTAACACCGGGTCTCGATTAAAATCAGACGCAGTTTGTTTTTATAGCAGAGAGAGGTTTATTATAATGCGCTTTACTTGTCTCCAACATCTCATTCATTCCTATAGTAATCGGGACTGCGACGCTTGCCCAGCACACAGGTCGCCACGCAGTCCTCCAGGCTGCCGAAGCTCTGGCCGGGAGTCAGACGGCAAGCCCCAATCGAGTACATCTGGCAGTCGAGCGTGGCTGGATCGTAGTAGAAGCCCTCGATCTCAATGGTGCACATGCCCTCAGAGAAGGGCGGCGGCTTCATGCAAATGTCTGCAGCAAATACAAAAGCAATTAGTGGATGCACTTCTGCTCTCTCTCTGTCTCTCTCTCTCTCTCTCTCTACCATCTACTCACTTGGTATGCCGGGCACATAGCGTGCCTCAATCTCAGCAAATCCCAGCAAGCCGAGCAGCAGCAGCAACAACAAAGGCTTCATCATCGTCATCTCGCTGATAGTATATAGCGCAGAGCCACCCGCTGACAACTGAGCAAGCCACTGAGTGAGTAAGTGTTGCCAGAGCAACGCCAAGCTTGACAGCGGCAACACCTCTCACACACACACACACACACACACACACACACACACACACACACGCACACACATACACTGATAGCTGCCGATAGCCCACGGAGCGCGATAAGCAGTGCCATGCGACAGTTCTATGCCAAAAGGGGACGTGTGTGACTCCAGATTGTGTGCCCCAATGGATGGATGTCAAAGATCTCTGGACCCACTTATAGAGCGTGGCTGAAAGCGCATTGTGAATGGTGAGTGAAAGTGCTTTGAGAATCGTCAAGTGAAAGATCTGCTATGTCACGATTATTTGTTATAATTTAGCATGAATTTTGATTGATATATCTCGTTCTGTCTTTCAGTAATTTCATAGCTGTAAATATTATGCGCCTGTATTGATCATTACAATTTAGCTGATCAAGGCACAAAGTGAAATGTTATTAAGACAACACACGCATTATCAGCTAATTAATAAATATATTTATAATAGCAAGTGTAACAATAATCAACTGCTTAAAGCAATTCATTTAGATGCACATCTTTTCGCACAGCATTGTTGAAGCCCTCCTTATAGCGATACCATATGGGACTCTTAACAATAGCATCAGTTTTAGCTGTAAAACAATATTTGAATATATAATTATTAATGTGCAATTAATGCTGGAGCTACAAAAGCCATTAGCCTACCTTCCTCGGCTGCCGCTGCTGCTGTTGTCTTGTGCGTGACGCGGCCAAAGAAGTCTTTCGTAAGCTGTTGAAAAATACAAGAAATTCATAATTAAATAATAAGAATGTAAGAGAAACAAAGTGTATGCAAAAATGAAATGAAATTTGCCATATAATCAGAAAGAAAAGCTTCAAGCTCTAAGTGAGAGAAATGAAGTGAATTGGCGTAAAGCAACCCCTAAACAAATGCACAACCCCAATGAAAGGACATTTTGTTGCTGTTGCTGTTGTTGTTGTTGTTGTTGCTGGCAGTCGCTTTCGTTTAGGATTGGCAATAAATGTTCGTTTGCGCTGATCCCACATTACGACCCCGAAGACAATGGGCAGCCGAATCCCCTTATGGGTTATTAGCTTTTACAGGATTTGCGGCGGCAGCAGCGCGACGGAGGGACCCTAAGTCGAAGCCGGATTTGCGGATGAGTGGTTGTGGCAATTTGGGTAGAGTTAAATTTCAATAAGCTGCGCCACGAGAAAATTTGCAACAGAATTGCTGCTAAGTAAATGCAAGGCATGCAAATTGCCCGAAATATGTGAAAAGCAGCCACGGCTCACCTGCTGCTTGGGCGGCGCATTGAAGTCGCTTATTTGCTTTGGCTTCAATGTTTGCAAATGATTCGGCAGACGCGCTGCAATCGCCTTCTGCTTCGAGCCAGGCGCTCCCGTTGCCCCAGCTGCTCCAGCTGCTGCGCTCTTTGTTGCATTGTCCGCTGAACCACCTTTGGGCGCGGCGCGCCGTATGCGCTCCAGATCCACTTCGCGTGCTATCAACTGGCGACTGAAGTAGGGCAACGTCAGTCCGGGAAAACCTATAATACACACACCACATTAATGCATTGATAATGCGGCTAAGCACAGCTGTGCCAATGACTTCACCTGGAAAGCTACACAGCGTATCCAAGTCCGGTTCGGTTTGAAACACGTAATGGCCCTCCGCCGATTTGACTTGGACGAAGGTCAGCCCAAGATCAACCATCACTTGGATCGTGTGGCGCAGATCGTATTGTTCTCTGGGGGGAAAATATTATATAAGAGTTGTTCTGGGTATGTAATTTGAATTTTAGTTGAGGTGAGCCAAATAAGTTTGCTTTAGCAGTTTAAAGTACATGAAATGGTAATAAAAGAGAACATGTTCTACTTAATTAAAGAGCAGAAAATCTCGCGAGATCGTCGTCAGTCCTCACACAGTTCTTCTTTCCTTAAAATTTGGCTCCTCTTGGATTATAAATTAACTTTTTAAATCTAACGAATTGACTAGCTTTCCATATAATTTTCTACATACTGACTGTCTTGTATAATTCTTGTTATGCTTTGGTAATCTACTCAGACAACGTGCTCGATGCTCGTACTACTCAAATAAAGTTCCACAACTTCAAACGACTCTCTCGATATGTTCTCTGAAGCTATCACTAAATATATTTGTTGGCTCCTCCCAGCACATACTCACTTTTGGGACAACAGTTGAACAGCCACGGAGCGCAGCTGTGGCGAGAGAATGCGCTTCAGCAGCGGCACCGTGTCCAGCAGCAGAATGTTGCCTTGGCCCACGCCCTGAGCTGATGTGGTGATGCCTTTGCGCAGCGATTGAAAGATGTTGCGCTGGTTCGTGGACTTTTGATTGAACTGAAAAGAGGTAGAGAGAGAGAGAGAGAGAGAGAGAGAGAGCGATAAAAAGTCTGGGAGAGCAAGTGAATGGGGGCTAGTGTAAACAGTGCGAAATCTATGCAGAACTCTCATTAATCTTGTGATTGCATTTGAGGCACATAATGCACAAGAAATTACAAGGCTTGATTGTGTTGATTATGCACTTTTCTGTGGCCCTCGCCAGGCTTGTTTGCCCCAGCTAATGAGGATTGCATAATACATGAGCCAGCCTCAAAGAGTCCACATGCTTACATGCCAAAATGAAAAGAAATGATGTGACCCGAGGCCCAGCGCCGGCCATCAACGTTTGCCTACCTCAAAGCCACGCGTGGGAAATGCAATTTTCGGCCAGGCGAGTGTGGCAAAGAGCAAATGCCAGACCACAAAACCGTACTGCAAATATGGATAGATGCTGTAGTTCTGCTGCCGTGCGATTTGATGCTGCAGCGCGTCCGAGAAGCAAAACCATTGCAGCGCCTCGCAGATGCCCGTAAAATTCGGATCTGGCATCCTTTGCTGCAAATAGTTCTCATAGACGCCTTGAGTGAGCCTAAAAGAATTTCAAATGATTTTGATTTTGATTTTGTTTGCTTTCTGTTCTTTCTGTCTGCGCACCTTTCGTAATCCCCGCTGGAGTGCACCACATCGAGCACATTGCGCACTCGCGTCGCCACGGACATGTTCGTCATGGTCACCTGAGCAGCTTCCTCAGCATTGTTCGAGCTGCTTTGTTGCAACTGCTTCTTTGGCCGTTGAATCTGCGAGTGAAAGAGGAATACATATATTATTTTATTTATGGTTGCTTCGTATATAGCATAACTGGGTATGCAAGAATGTCTCTTAGACTAGCCTTAAGCGGAATTAAGGAATAAAAATATTAAATATTGAATTTGAATGTATTTGAGTTAGAGATTATTGTGGGTTCTCATTAAGTATTTAAGCTGTTAGCTGGGTGTCGAAGAAAATACGCAACTGAGTTGAAATTGACTAGCCTAAGCGATATCAATATGTATATGTGAGAGATGAGAGTTAAGCAGATGAATGCAGATTCGTCTTCTCTTGTACTACCCAGTGAATCATGAACCATTCATGTATAAACTAATATATAAGTATTTAAACTAAAAGTATAATTTAGTATAAATATAGAAGGTTTTTAAACTCACCCTAAAGATAGCGCCCCATACATCGAACAGACCTTGATGCCGATCCTTCTGACCCAGATTGTTGTTGAGCACATCCTGAAGCGTTAGGCAATGCTTTTGGGCGCTGCAAAATGTTTGAATTATTAATATGAATTAGTGGATTCAAATATTAATAATAATAATAATAACCTACTTTACACAACTGTCTCAATAAATGGCTTACCCCACGTACCCTTCTCAATTCTTTTCATCAACCAGCTGTATTTATATATTGTCTAATCTCTCTATCCAGAATGCCGCTTTCCTTCTTCAATCTAAGCTCTCTTGATCAGATACTTATATGTTTTCTCTATTGCACACTTTATCGATAAAGTCTTGCTACCACTTCTCTACCTCAGTTCCCTTTATTCCCTCTTAACTTACTTGAAGAACTGCATGGTTGAGATGCAGCTGCGCACATCGTTGCCCGATTTCTCAGCCAATGCGATGAGTGCGCCAAAGTCTGTTTTCAAGTGCTCCTTGTGCGCGATTTGTAGCAGTCTGCGAATCGGAAAGAAAATTCAATTTAATTTGGGCAATCATTTGAGTAACCTTCACCGCCTACCGCTCGGCCAGACGCGCAGCATCGATGGGCGGAAAGCTGACTACGAATGCAATTTGACGCAGTGGTCGCAGGGCGGGATCGTAGATGTCGTTGCAAATGCAGATGATGGGTCGACGCAGCACATTGTGCTCCGCCTTGGCGCCTTTGGACTTGGCCTTGCTGAAGATGCCATCGCTGACGAATTTCACCAGATACTCAATGGACTGACGCGGTGCGCCGTCAATTTCATCTGCATAGAGATTTGGATGACAAATTGATTTGGTCACAGAAGCAGCCTATTCTTACCCAGCACAATGCAGTTGGGTCGCTTGTCCTCGTTCAGCACCGACGACATTTGTGTGCCGTTCTCCAGAGCCAACTTGAAGGCCTCGGGACTGCGATCATCGGAGGCATTTATTTCGCGCACATTGTAGCCAGCATGCCGGGCAATTGTGTGAGCCAGTGTGGTCTTGCCCAGACCGGGTGGGCCGCAGAGCAGTGCCACCTTTTGCATGGGTCTGCCCAGCTCATCCACATTGGTGTTAAGCGCTTGGCGCGCTTTGCGCTGTCGCCAGCCGCCGTTCGATTCGAATTTGCCAGTTCGCTTGTTGAAGCTGTTCAGCTGCTGGCTGGCTGCCACTCCAGTGTTGGCTGTCTGCTGTTCCTGCTTGCTGTGAAAGACCTTGCCGAAGACGACCTTGTCCCACATCTTCAGCCAATAGAGCAGACTGCGATTGGTCATCTCATCCGAGAGCAGATCGATATATTTCCGCGGCTTGTACTTGTCCACCCACAGCCGTCCAGTGTCGACGCTGGGAGCAACTGGCTCGGGATTGACGAGCTGTGTTGGTGGAGCCATACGTCGCAGCACCTGGAATGCAAGCTTGATAAGTGACTATTTCCTCCCTGGCTTTGTCTTACTCACCAGCTCGTTGGCCTCTTGCCAGACCTGTTGCTTGGCCTCGCCCAGTAGGCTGCCTGTCAGGTTGTCCCTTGCGCTGAGCATCTCCAGTTGCCGCTGCTCGTACTCTTCCGAGTGGAAGCGCACATAGAGGCGCTCCAGGTCGCTGCGCTGCAGCGCCATAAATGGCCAGGTGGGTATCTCGTATGAGAGATTCTTCATTTTGAAGTCGTGCAGCGCACGCAAACGTGAAACCTCATCCTGGCGCACCGTTTTGCTGGACTCTCGCATCTTACGTCTCAGCTCAAGTATGCGCTCGATGGCTTCGTTGTCGCGTTGCTCCTCGGTGCGCGCCTTCTTCACCATGGGATCTTCGTAGCTCTCGTGGTACAGATCGTCAATGTCGCCGAAGAGATCTCGTTCCAGCCGGCGCTTGTTGTTGGCTTTTAGGCCCAGTTCTTGCAGTTGCTCTGCGGCGGCGTTTAGCAGCGGCGCTGTCCTGTCGACAGTCGGAGTCAGCACTTCCTCTATAGGCGGCATGCGCTGCATTGGTGTCGAACAGCCGCGTCCCACTGCCGGCCCCCTGGGCGTACCAAATAGACGCCGATTGACGGGTCCACCGCCAGCCGAGTCACTTTGTCTGGCGCCAAATGTGATCTGTGACAGCTGTGGAGAGTTCAGCGTGGAGTCGCTAAAGCGAGAGACATCTTTGAAGCCCGCAACAGTTGTGTTTGCTTTTTGTTGTTGTTGCTCGAGCGCAGCTGCTGCCTGACGAGATGTGCTCGGCCCGTTGTCGACAGCGTCATACTCGTGCGGCATGTCTTCGAGCAGTTCCATTTCATCCTGGTACTGCAGCTCAAACTCTTCATTCTCATCAGGATATTGATCCATTTTAAGATGAGTAAAATAATAACAACGAGCAGCGAAAGATAAACAATAAACAAGTGTGTAAAGTTCCCGCCAAAACAAATGAAGTGATGATTTTATAGCTGGCCGCTATAAGACTCACGAAGCAGTCTGGCAACTCTACTCAAAATGGCAGTATATGGAATGAAAATGTGAGAGGTATTGAGCGGCATTAGACAGTAAATGTGACGTCACGATGAAGGGTTTAATTGCTTCATGCAGGCTATTAATGTATAATTATTTGTATGTAATAACAGTTTTAATGTTAAATGAAGTTCATGACTTTAAAAATACAATTTTAAGATGATACGATAGTATCATTTGACTCTCTTACCGGATGACGTCACTGACTCTGCTAGATGTCAACACACTGAAAGTCTCAATGGTAACCTTCATAACAAATACTACTTGCGACCAGCTCCAATTTTATACATTGCAAACTTTCAGTCTCAGTTTGAGTGCTAACAACGTTAATTCGCGATAAACTCGATACATACACATATACAATAATTATAGAAAAGTGGAGCATACATACGTAGCACACAATATCTCAGAGGCCGACAGACATGCGTTCATAATATATAAGAAAAACAGCTGCTCGTTGATTGCAGCAATAAAACACACAAAAACAATTTGTAGCTCTATAGCGGCCAATCGGACCAGGGGGCTTCGTCTTCTTTGTTTGAGCATATCTCAAATGTCGAAATGTGCTTGGAACTTTAAAGTCGCCAACAGCAACAATAACAACACCCACAGCAACAACATCAGCCATTAAAGAACTTTGCTCTGTCCTAGCCTCGGTGAATAAACCAAATTCAAGAATTTCGAGATTTGCTGAGGTGAAAGTTTTTTTTTGTTTTTGCTTCAAAGAGACAATCAATTATTAGGCAATGGAGCGCTGGAAGCCTTCGTACGATTGCGAGGAGGATGCCATGGCCGCACCTTCTGTATGCCCAGTGGCCGAGACAGTACCCACTGCGCAGCGTATTTTCGGCGACATTAGCACTAATCGGCTGTGGACATTTCGTGTCAGGGTGAACGAGAGGCTTTCCGCCCACGAGCAGCTCGGAATTGTGGGCAGCTGCGAGGCACTGGGCAATTGGAAGCATACTGGAGCAGCGTTAATGACTCGCGAGGAATCGCAAGATGAGGATGAGGATGGTCATGTCTGGACAGCTCAGGTGTATATACCACGTCACTGTGACACTCAGTATCGCTATGTGGTGTTTGGTGTAGATGCCGCGTCGGAGCAACTGCTGGTGCGTCGCTGGGAAGTGCAGCTGGAGCCGCGTTGCATTAAGGAATTGGATGAGCAGCCGCCTGAGTGCCAGGAAACATTTGGCTGTGTCAATGGCCAGGAGAAAGTGGATCGCGGCTGGCTAACCAAAGAGTCGCTGGTGCAGCTGAAGTTCTTCTATGCGCCGTTCACCTGGAAACAGCGCATGAAGCGGCGTCTGGTGCACGTCAAAGTGACGCCCATGAATCTGCGCATCCCCACCACAGGCTGCGCCGAGATGGCGCCCGTCAGCACGCTCGAGGATTCGCTATCGAACGACACACATGACACGCGCGAGAATGGCGGCGACAGCACAGCCTTCGCCTTCAGTGAGGTGGTCACCCTCAGCGCCGACAGCTGCGAGGTGCGCACCCAGGAGCAATTCGGCACCGCGTGCAGTGCCACAGACTTGGTCATCTTTCATCTGACGGTGGCCGATCTGGACAATGTGGCCTATCTGGTGGATCTGTATAGCTACAAATCGAAGGTGGAGAGGGAAGATGGCCCGCCGCATCACCTGGGCTATCATTATGTGCTACCAAATCTTTTTAAGCGCTCCGAAGGCAATCTGGAGCTACCTATTACCTGTGCCAAGACCCACCGGCCTCTGGGCATGATGAAACTAGGCTATTTGATAGTCAAGCCCTCGTCCTACAGCGCTCACATGGACATGCGCGTGAGCTATACACGCTACTGGAACAATAAGTGGACCGGCCTGGATGTGGGACATCGTGGATCGGGCACCAGCTTTAAGGTAGGTCTGACATGCTCTTAGGTATACGGCATTGATGTTGACTTCAAAACAAAGATTTTTTAAAAACGAGCTCTTTTTATAGTAGGTTAGACAGCCATACTTAGATACAATATGATGAACCTAAGCTCTTTTGAACATATTACATTATTCAAGAAACCAGTTTGCCGATAACAAAATTGAAATTTTGAGATTAGTGTTGAACAGGTTCCAAGTGAACTCTTTTGACGACAGGGAATTAGTTGTATATATGATGAAGGCTACAGAACTGTCAAAAGTTCGAGTTTTTTCTATGGTGGTCAATTGATATGTCTAGTACTTACAAACAGATATGTCTGGAACTGGATTCTTAGCAAGAAAATAATATGAATATAAACATTTAATGAAAAATATTATAGCTTAGCTTCAAGTTTACATAGATGATATTTAATATTCCCTTAACTCCACAAATCAGCTTACAAAGCAAAAATTCATTTACATAAACATTGGATTCCTAATAATTCGATATAATTCGAGACAGTCTTGTTTATGAATTACATACATACATGATCGAAATTTGCACTTGGGAGAATACTTTTAGATGTGTAGAATTTATGTTATTGTTGAACTTATTTAATATTGTTTGGCCACCTCAATTTCTAACGAGGCGAGCAAACGTATAGAATGTTTATAAATTATCAATGCATTTTCAAGCCTCCAGTAATTTTAGCATATTACTGAGATTTTTGACCTAGGTAGGGAGAAGTTAACGCAATTCTGCTTTATAAATCTCATTAATAATATTTGTTCATCACATTGCATTGGAAGTGTTAATTGAGTATAATTTCATCAGCAACTCTTACAGTTATAGTTACTCAACTCATCATCTTTCCAGGCGATGGACGCTGTGATCAGAGAGAATACAATCACCTCGCTGAAGAACGCTGCCGAGCATGGCGCAGACATGGTTGAGTTTGATGTGCAATTGAGCAAGGATCTCGTGCCGGTTGTCTATCATGACTTCATGATCTATGTGTCGCTGAAGAGCAAGTGCAGCATGCAGGAGCACGACTTTCTGTCACTGCCCATGCGTGAGCTGACCCTGGAGCAGCTGAAGAAGCTGAAGGTGTATCACACGGCGGAGGGGCTGTCCCGTGAGACGCGCTCCTTTCACAATGACGATCTGCTGGAGCATCAGCCGTTTCCTCAGCTGGCCGATGTGCTGGAAGCCCTGGATGAGCACATCGGCTTTAATATAGAGATCAAATGGTCGCAGCGCCTGCAGGACGGTCGCATGGAGGAGGAGTTTGAGCATGTCGTCGATCGTAATCTCTATATCGATTGCATTTTGGATGTGGTGCTGCGCAAGGCGGGCAGCAGACGTATCGTGTTTAGCTGCTTTGATCCGGACATATGCACGATGCTGCGCTACAAACAGAATCGTTATCCGGTCATGTTCCTCACCCTGGGCCATACGACCAAGTACCAGAAGTATATGGATCCACGTGGCAATGCAATGGAGACGGCCGTGTGGCATGCGGTGGCCATGGAGCTGTTAGGCATTGTGGCACATACGGAGGACTTATTGCGTGATCCCAGCCAGGTAAAATGATCTGCCACCGAGCAGCTTTGGACTTTTTTGGACTTTTACCAAAACGGGCGTTCTAGGTAAATCTGGCAAAGGAGCGTGGACTGGTGCTCTTCTGCTGGGGCGATGACAACAATTCCAAAGACACAATCAAGCTGCTCAAGGAATTGGGTCTGCATGCCATCATCTATGACAAAATGGATGTGCTGACCACCAAGGAGGTCAAAGTGAGTACCAGGATTGCCTCTCAGCTATATAAATATTCTTGGCTAATTTCCATTCACTTGCAGCAAAGCGTTTTCCTGCTGCAGGCCAAGGACAGCCAGAAGGAGATGCTGAAATTGCAGGCACTCGAAATGGGCCACGTCTGGCACACCTCTGCCTCGGGCAGCGAGGAGCAGCAGGCCTGAGCATTGCATAGCTTTAGACTTACAAACAAACCACAAACGCAGACAGCTGTTGGAAATATGTTTATTTACTCAATTTTTCAGACTGTGCTCAGTGGACGCTCTTCAATAACATATATATTAAATATACACAAACATATGCTAACACACATACACACACACACACACCTTTGTGAACATTTTCTCACCTAGCCAATTGCATTTGCATTTTGTAGTAAATTTTAATTGTTTTTCTCAGTTGCCCACGCAAATTATCTTTTGTGCCTCCTTGCATCAATTTGTATGCGGAATATTCTTATGCAAATTTGGACAGTTCGCTCTATACTTCATTTTGTACGTTCCCGAAAATTGTTTACTTGATGCAACTGTGAAAAATGTATTTTAAATAAAATAAATAGTACCAGTATTCATAATGCGTTCTCTTTATGGTTGTATGTATTATCGAACTGCAGTCCACTTTTATCATGTCTGCTTCAGGCAAAGCAGCTGCTGAATCTAAACACTTTTTATGGCTAAATTGAACAGGTTGAAAATAGCTGCGATGAATAAAAGAAATGCAAGATTGAAGTGCTATTTTTGGCACATTGAATCTCTGAAAGTATCAACATATGAATGAAAAAGATTTTCCATGTAATGTACTTAAGTCTTGCCAAAAAGTGAAATGTTAATGAATATGAATAATTATAAGAGAATTTTTTTCGATACAGTTTGGAAATAATAATTAGCTGCTTACTAAAAACGTTTGCTATTAGTTTTTCCTTCCTTAAATACGATAACGAAATGCAGAAAACAGAAAAAAAATTAAACATCCAATGTATTTGTATTCTTTATGAAAATTGTAGCTTTCAAATCGCGTATACGCAGCGTGAAACAATGCCATTCATAAATTAAATTTTAAATAAAACGATACATATGTATGTTCATATTTATCAGTAATTGAGAATGATAAACACACTTCTGACATATATTTCATATGTACATTTATTTCCTAGCAGATAAATTACGTATACGCAGTGTGCATAAAAAACAGTTTACTCTAAATTATTTATTTAAATTTTGTTTACAAGAAATTTTAGAGTATTTTATGCATACATTTAAATTTATAGTTCCTTAAGATTTATAGTTAATTAATTACGTATATGACAGGTACAACATTTAAAATTTATATCATCTGTAAAATTATCATCAGATATAGATTGCCGATTAATTTGCCAAATTTGAAATTTCGCACTTAAATATTTTGAAAGATTTGAGCACAAAAAAGAGAGAAAAAAAACGTATACGCAGCGTTGCATGTGCCGCCAAATGGCAAAAGCCACGTGGAATGTCAGCGCAAAAGAGAAGCGGAGATGAGGCACAGCGCGCATGCACCGTAGCACGGCCAAAGAGCACGGAGACTATGCCGAAGGCAGTCCGTAAAATTCCATGAGATTTGCATTTCGGGTTTTAGTTTGTTGAATCGCATCGGATCGTTCGGAACGCGCTGAGCCCAAAAGCGAAAAGAAGTAAATTAGAAAGAAAACGTCGAGCGCCGAGCAAATCGAGCAGCAGCGTCGAGACGGGGCACGTTAAACGGCACAAAAGTGTAGTGTAGTTCTAGGCTTTAAGTTATTATCCCTTTTTGTTGTTTTTGGTTGCGTTTCTGTTTCGTCTTCGTTGCAATCCTTTTGGTTTGTCACAGAAACTCATACACACACGCCCAAAGATACCGAGAGCTGTGGCCGCGGACAAACTACTCCAGCGATTATGTTTATTGGCAGCGCGCACAACAACCAAAAGTCCAGCAAATAGGTGAGAAGCGGCCAACGAAAATGGTTGGAGTATATGAGTGAATGTGTGTGTGAGTGTGTGTGTGCGTGTACGTGCGTGTCTTCTATGTATATATACACATACGGACAGCTAGTGGAAATTGTGTAAAGTTTGATCTATGGCAGGCTGAGGGCACAACACAAGAAATTCGGTTCATTTTAAAGTCAACGGGCAGCAAAACAATCAGGAAGATTTTCGTGCTACACCAAACGGAAAAATCGATGCGTGCGCCTGTTCCCACACACACACACACACACACACAGCCAACAGCTTAACACTGCATGTGTGTGTGTGTGTACACTTCAAGTTAACTGAAGGCAGCAACGACTTCATACCACAACAAAAAAGAGAGTAGAAATAAAAAAAGGAGAAGTGAAAGAAAAACAGCAGCATTTAGAGGCAGCGCCGCACTTACTACACGCTACTTACTACTACAACTTGCAGCACTCCTGACCTACTGCCCCGCCACTCCGCCCGATTCCTGCTGCCTGCCCCCAAAACCCTGTGCGTGTGCTGCCAACAACAGGATATGGCTGTGGGTGTGTTTGCTGTGTGCGTGCACCAGTGTGTATACGTATGTGTGTGTGTGTTGTGGGCTAGGTATAAAAAGGCAAACAAGCGCCACAAAAACAGAAAACTCATTTTAAATATGTGTACGCGTCGAGCTTTTTGAAGTTCTTCTATGCTCATTAAATGTGAATAAATGATGGTATAGCGGGAGCAGGGACTACGCTCTATTTCTCTCTCTCTGTCTCTCTCTCAGTCTGTCTCTCTCACTGTGGCCTCTGGCAAATGAGTGCCCCTAATATAGCCGGAGCCATGAGCGTTAAGCGTTACCTTCATTAATAGCATTTTTAATGGGGCTCTGCCTTGGCGCTCTTATGCTGATATTAATATTAAATCGTATTAAATTCTGAGACCTGCCTGTCAGTTTGACAAGCACTAATCACCAGCTCAGCTCTTCTTCCGGCATGTGGGCAAATGCGTGCTGGCCAAAGCTGGCTGAAGGAAATGATTGGCCCTTATTAATAGGATTTTTAATGACAGCTCTTGTTATATATATAGAGAATATACTTTATGTATGTGTGTGTAAAACGAAAATAAACAGTTTGACATTCCAGTTGTGAGGCACTTGAATATGTATTTGGATTTATGCTTAATGTGTGTGAGAGTGTAGAAGAGAGAGGGCAATCGAATGGAGTTCAAATAGATATTAATGTTGAGCTGTCAACAGTTTAGCAAGCATTGAGTAGCTTACTTCTATGTACTATAAGGCTTTTACTATTCTTGATGAGAATTTTGAATGACAAACAAGATGATTAGCAATGTATATGTATGTTGATTGCATCAACAGTTTGACATGCATTACATATGATATACCTCAGAGAACCAGAGAGAGGAGTGCAGCCAGTGTTGTTCCCATATTTAATGCCATATGTACCACAGCAGTTAATCTTAAAAGTTTTCCCTGATGAACCAACAAGTCCTTTGTAGATATGACCGCATCAATAATAAATGCTGTCAACAGTTTGACATGCATTGTGCTGCTGATTGACTCGAAGTCAAGTGATAAATATTAATAATTGATGCAGGCATATGTATGCGTGCGTGATGCGGCACTTCATACAATGAGATGCCAAACAGTTTGACATGCATTATACACTCATATGCTGATGCATAGGAAATAAGAGTAACTTGAAAAGTTGGTAGCCAAAGGAATGCCACTACTTAAAGAGATGATTTTATATATGTATGTAGATAATAATAATAATAGTATACATATATGATAAGGTTGTAGGACTGCCCCTAATAAATTAGTTTTACATGCACTAAGTTCACTATTCAACTAACTAATTTGCTGCTCAATAAACATAAATGAGTATTGCCATATGCCAGCAGCTCTGTCTGCCTGATAGTAAATAGTAAGACTACTAAATAACACAGTTTGGCCAGCACTGTGTAATGGAAGTGTGTGCGTGTGTGTGTAGGCAAGTGCGAGTGCGCCCAGCATAATCGTTTAGCATTAATTGCCGAGCACTACAACCGCAACTGGAACACCCTGCTAACTACACACCATAAATGAAATTTGTATATATGTATATTTAGCCTGGGCAACTGCTCGCCACTGGCTTTGGGGGCTTTGGGGGCTGGCGTGGCGGTGTCCACGGCGTGTGTTTCGATTGTTTGTTTTGTTTATAAAGCTCATGTTTTTCACTGCGCCTGGCCGTCCGTCTACCCGTCTCTCCGCTTGTCCGCCTGCTGGTCTGTCCGGCTGTCCGGCTGTCCGTCTCTCTGTCAGAGCCGTCAGTAAACAATTGAACATTGAAAATCGACTGTCGACAATCGAGAATCGACTGACGCGCCAGACAGGGCAAGAGCTAGAGCTAGCGGTAGATAGGGAGACAGACATTTCGATGGAACGGCTGTTGCTGCTAGTTCATGTGGGTGTTTTTCTTTTTCTGGCTTGAGTGTATTCGTGAATACAATGGGCGAAAGTGTGTGCGGGTAAACAATGCAGCGTTAAAACTAAATATTGTTTAAGAACAAATATTTGGCTTTTGTGCAAATCACGAATCAGCGAGATTTTCTTTTTCTTTTCATTTCTTTTTTGGGCCTCAAGGCGCAAAAAACAATGACGTTATCGATGATATTCTTTCCCAGATATAGATAGATACTATATATTTCGCTCCAGCTTCGATTAAATTTAGTCATTCGAAGAGCCAAAACATTTAATGGTGGGATGCTTTTCACGAGCTGCTAATGGGTCGTTTCAATTGAACCAAATATAATTGCGAGTGTTTTTCCGAATTTCTTTTTTTCATTTTCATTTTCGATTTTGTTTTCCTTTCGCTTGTATATGTGTGCGTGTGTGTATACCTTGGAAAAGAAAATGTACCTGGACTCGTAATATTGTAGAGCCGTTCGTGCCAGGAAATAGGAAGCATCAATCAGTTATGGATTTTCTGTGAATTCTCATAGATTCAGAGAGAGAGTTCACGATTGCATAGTAGTTCTAGGTCGCGATGAGATATGCCCCTATTCATAACAAATCGCTCGATAAACCATTTAATTTTCCCAATAACTAATGGAGGATGTGCGAAAGTGTTCGACTCATTTGTGCTGATATAAATTATGAATATGCTAATGATTTGTTTACACAAATATTGATTAAAGACACACTTTGTGTATATCATGGCCAGAGATCAAGGCTATAGCTGCAGTCGGTTTAGAATTGTTTGCGATGATCTAAACATGATGGAATATACAAATATATATGTGTTTATAAAAAAAACCTAAATTGCAGCTGAAATTTCAGTTTCTTATTCTAAATTGATTTTTTAATTGGAATTTTTTGTGATGTGGATATTGCAAACCAATTTATTTTATTAAAGAACTTGTTGACTATTAATTTATAAATTTATACTTATTTGTTTTTAAACAAAGCGTTTTTTCATGAGGAATGCAAAATTTTATTAGATTATAATCATATATAATTTAATATTTTTAAAATTAGTTGAAATAATTAAGTTGGATTTAATTACTTATTAAAATGTTGCCAATTTTCACAATATTAAATTCATATATGAAAAATATATATTTTATATATATATTATTAATTTAATTAAATTTACAATATATATAATCTCATATCTTTCTATCTATATTATACTTTATAACAAAACTCAATATTAGCAGCCTTCTAACAGCAACTCATTATATTTTTAACATTTAATGTTGAGCTAGCAAAATGTCCGTGAACCAGCCAGGTTAATGTACTAAATACATAAGCGAAGCAGTATTTGGAATGTTGAACTCTGTCGATGTCTGCTGCTGTTCCCACAGACCATTGATCTGAAGAAATGGCAGACGGAACTGGAAGTGGTGGAAGGCAATGTCTGCTGAATACGGTGGACTTCCTTGACCACCTTTGCAGCTTGTGACTGAAGGTTATCGTGTGGCAAATTCCTTTGCTACTGTCTTCCGGCATAGTTTTCGGCTGTTTAAATTTGAATTGCATTATGTGCTGTTGATTACATTTGCCCTCGCATAATTTCCCCTAATTTATGCCAAAGGGGCCTATCGTAGATTACTTTCAGCTGCTGCCAGCTGAGGCATAGCTTTAGCTTTATGCCAACGAATTTTAAGTGCTGCATGAGTAGGCTTTATGTGTCGAATATGGGCTAAAGTAAAATGGAGATTAAATTAAGACGGGGGCTATTCATATGTAAATATATATATCCAAAGCTCCAAAAGGCAATTTAATACATTCATAATGCAATATCTCCAATTGTATTCATAGAAGATTCACAGACATTAACTTTTATGAATACATGTACATAATAAGTATTCATGTTAATGGCATTTAAATAATGCAAACTCAAATACATTGCTCCATAAACCAAAGCTGAACTCTCTAACATATTTATAATAATACTGATAATAATAAATAATATTCATATTTTTATAATTATTTATTTAATTAAAGTAATTATTATTTTGTTTGCAAACTTATTTTCAGCGCAATGTTGTCCGATCCGCATCCAACCTAGTGAGTACCTCAATGCCACACGAAAGCATCCAAAATGCGTTCGTGGTGCTAACGTCTAGATAAATTTCAAGTGCAAAAGCGCTGGGCACATTCAACTGAGCGAGAGCGAGAGTGAGAGGGGGAGCGTGAGCGGCAGGCGAGCGGAAGGAGAAGAAATTGAGGCGCCTGCACCGGACAACGCATAATCATAGCATAATCGTGGGCAAGGAATACGAGCACTATTCAGGTTTGCGGCCAACACAAACATCCACAGCACCCAACACCCAACGTAGAACCTAGACCCAAGCACAACACAAGACAACATATACACATCACAGATCTGTCGGATCGCATTACCCAATTCAGTTAGCGTACTGTGACTATGACTTATATACCTAAAAATATGAATCACTATGCGCATGCAGCCATGAATCTGATCAACATGGATTCGGAGAATCGGGTCGTGCTCAATGTGGGCGGCATTCGGCATGAAACGTACAAGGCGACACTGAAGAAGATTCCAGCCACGCGTCTATCACGTCTGACCGAGGCGCTGGCCAACTACGATCCCATACTGAACGAGTACTTCTTCGACAGGCATCCGGGTGTATTCGCACAAGTGCTCAACTACTACAGGTGAATTCAGCTACCAACTATAACCATATATATATATGGCTGATTCCATAATCTCCCTTCTAGAACTGGCAAGCTGCACTATCCCACAGATGTGTGCGGTCCGCTGTTCGAGGAGGAATTGGAATTTTGGGGTCTTGACTCGAATCAGGTGGAGCCCTGCTGCTGGATGACCTACACACAGGTGAGCTGGCAAACCTAAATACAAAATATCGAGTAACTATTATCCATTCGTGCTCCACAGCATCGTGACACACAAGAAACCCTAGCCGTACTCGATCGCTTAGATCTGGATACGGAAAAACCGTCCGAAGAGGAATTGGCACGTAAATTTGGCTTCGAGGAGGATTACTACAAAGGCACCATCTCCTGGTGGCAGGAAATGAAGCCGCGCATTTGGTCGCTATTCGACGAGCCATACAGTTCAAATGCCGCCAAGGTAAGCAGCCGATAGCAAAGTCCAAACCTTCATCAGTTTAACTCACCTGCTTGCTTCCACAGACCATTGGCGTCGTCTCGGTGTTCTTCATATGCATTTCGATATTGTCCTTCTGTCTGAAAACCCATCCGGATATGCGCGTGCCCATCGTGCACAATGTCACAGTGAAGACGGCGAATGGCAGCGCCGCCTGGTTCCTGGACAAGTCAATGACCAATGCGCACATTGCCTTCTTCTACATAGAATGCGTTTGCAATGCCTGGTTTACATTCGAGATATTGGTGAGTCGAGGGTATATACAATAAATTCGATGTGCAACGCAGGCTAAAAGCGGAAGATCTCTTACGTCAAATCTGTATTTGTAGAGATATTTCTAGTTCAAGCACTAAATGAATAGGCAGAAAGAACATTATATATAGCATCAATTGGGAATTGAACTCGTATTCTCATTATATTTGTTCTATTCCCATCCCACTTGCAGGTTCGCTTCATCTCGTCGCCGAACAAGTGTGAATTCTTAAAGTCATCTGTTAACATCATAGATTATATAGCGACGCTTAGTTTTTATATTGATCTAGTGCTTCAGCGATTCGCATCGCATCTGGAGAACGCTGACATACTCGAGTTCTTCTCGATCATACGCATCATGCGTCTGTTCAAGCTGACCCGCCATTCGTCCGGCCTGAAGATCCTGATACAGACGTTCCGCGCCTCCGCCAAGGAGCTAACACTTCTGGTATTCTTCCTGGTGCTGGGCATTGTGATCTTTGCCAGTCTCGTCTACTATGCCGAGCGCATACAGCCCAATCCGCACAACGACTTCAATAGCATACCGCTGGGCCTGTGGTGGGCACTGGTCACCATGACTACCGTTGGGTACGGCGACATGGCGCCCAAGACCTACATTGGCATGTTTGTCGGCGCCCTCTGCGCCCTGGCCGGTGTGCTAACCATTGCACTGCCAGTGCCCGTCATTGTTAGCAACTTCGCCATGTACTATTCGCATACGCAGGCGCGAGCCAAACTGCCAAAGAAGCGTAGACGAGTGCTTCCCGTCGAACAGCCGCGACAGGCCCGACTGCCAGGTGAGCGTAAGTATCAATGGAATGGTTTCATATTCCACTCACATTCCATTGCTCTCTCTCCCTCTCTCTCTCTCTGTCTCTCTCGCTCGCCTAGGCGCTCCAGGCGGCGTCAGTGGCTGTGGCACTCCAGGCTCTGGCCCACACTCCGGCCCCATGGGCTCCGGGGGTACTGGACCCCGTCGCATGAACAATAAAACCAAGGATCTGGTCAGCCCCAAGTCAGGTGAGTGTTTGGTTGCGTCGCGCAACGAATGCCATTCAGCAGCACCAATCTACACCAGCTTAACAACCGAGCTGAGCGCTTCAACACCCGGAGCACCCCGGTACCACCCAACGTACGCCTCTGTCTCGCTCGCTCTGTCCCTTAAGCCAGTGTTGAGTAAACAGGCAAACAGCTCCTAACCTTCACGAAAGCTCAACGCCTGCACAGCTGCACTAAGTACTCAAACGTTTTGCTTTGAGGCTCACCTAGCAGTTGTTGTGCCGTCCTCCTCAAGCGTACTAGGCAATATCTATTCGAAAAGTATACTTTCAAAATTCTGCAAAAACAGCTTGCGCACAAAGCCAATGATCTACAAGTTTGACTAATACTCCCCTTGACCCATCTATTGTTATATATCTATATATATATGTTATATATGAAGTTTTGATTTTATTTTTGGGGTGCGCTCCTTGAGCTACTTGCAAACTACAATACAATATATATGGCAGTTGTACGTGTATATATGTACTCTATGTAATTAAAATGTGAATGCATTACTCGAATCACAACATCGAAAGATCATCAACTGAAATCATCTCGAACAAGCTTGGCTTTCCTTTTACGCTGCTCATGGGCTCCAAGAGCTGTTTTTGATGGGAGATCTGTTAAAATATCGAGAGAGTCTCAAAACATTGCTTGAAAAGATTCCAAGAGTTCTTACTTTGCTATAAATATATATCGATACTTATCGATTGCTCAACAGATCTCTAATCAACATTCACCTATTCCATCAAAAAATACATCTACCGGCCTCATTTATGGCTTTTTTCAAAGAAACGCTTTAAGTTAAACAAAAAAAATCCTTCTGGAAATTCCCAAAAAAATATTTGTGTACAATATATTAAAGTATCCGCCCTTTCAGTTTTTGGCTTTAAAGGGTTAATTTCTCTCCTTTTATCATAATCATTCAAAATTCCTTTTCGATCACAATTTTTAACTAAGTTTTGCTCTCAATATGTAATTTATTTTAATTTTAATTTTGTTTTTTAATAATAAACCCAATCAAAACACCAAACCAAAACAAAACAAATCTTATGTAAATACTTAGATGAATATACAACAATGATTGGCAAACCACGTGATGGCAAAAAGAGCAGGCTGCTCTGAGCCTTAAGCATAGAATCACGAACACGACAACAACAGCAACAACAACATGAACTCTGAACCACCCCGAGAAAACTCCAATGAAATTTTCAAATGCAAAGAGCAATTGTGTACTGAACAATGGACCATATCTTTGAAGCTACTGTCGATCACATCATTGAGAATGAATATCTAAATTATCACAAAGTATATATATAAAAAAAAAAAACAATGCACATGATATCAGAATGGAACCGCTGGATTGAGATACGAATCGTGGTACGTTGGCCTCCCACCAAGGATCTCCTCTATATGATACAGCCGGTGGCGTCTGGTACTCTACTACTACTGCTGCTCCTACTGCTACTGCTACTACTCTACTGCTATAACTTCTACAACTTGCTATATAGTCGTATATACATATATGCTCTATATATGACAACAATATGTAATTTTCTACGTGTTTACCTCACTCTCTCTCTATCTCTCTCTCAATATATATATGCCTATTACATATTGAATATTAATTGATATATTGATATACGTGTTGTTCATCAGTTCTGGCTCGTTCGTTCGTTCGTTCGTTCAAAAGTATCTACACTATATGCATACATATAAATATCTATTCAACAAGTATCCCTATCTCTCTCTCCTCTCTCTCTCTCTCTTACTATCTATATGTGTGTCTGCGTGTGTGTATTTTTTATATAAATATATACATATACAAATATATTTCATTGTTGTTCGAAACGCCAAACAGGCGTTCAATATATTATATATACTTAGCCCTATATACGTATTGATATTTTTTATAGTCAAACATATTTGTATTATCTTGAACTTTTGTATTTCAGATATGGCCTTCAGTTTCGACTAAAAAATATATATAAAACGAAACCAGTTCATATTTTGTAATTTGTATTCAAAAAAGTACCGAAACAGAAAACACAGTTCAAATGAAAGCACAAAAAAAAGCAAAACTCAACTCAAAATCAAAAGAATAGAAATCAAAATATAATTGAAAATTGAAAAAGAAAATCAAATGAAATCGCAATCGCAATCGTAATCGTTATCGTTATCGCTATCTGTATCGCAAAACGCTCATCTCTCATGCTCTCTCTCAGGCTCAGACAAAAATGCCACACGGATCAAGCTGGGCGGGTGTGTTGGTTTACCATATTCTAAATAGCATACAAATCTCTATGTACCTAGTACTCTATTCTAATCCTATAGCAAACATCCTATCTATGTAGCTTAGGCGCTGCCAGCAACTCCTACAAGAACATTTCTAAAACTAACTAGTTTGTAGATAACTTCCTTGAACTGAATAACCGCCAAACCGCAAAACCGATTACCGATTCCGAACCTTCACACCTCTTAACATCCAGCGATGATACGAACAAAAAAGTTTGCCCAACACATGCGAAAGCAACCCTCAAGTAGTTCGATTGCATGCTGCATGTTTGCCCGTGCGGGGTCTCAACCTCCGACGCGTCATTAACCCTAGATTAGTTGTTAATTTAATTTAAGTTGTCTGTGCGTGTTGCGTGTTGTGTGTTGTATGTTGTGAGTGCATTAAGTGTTGTGTGTGCATCGAATGCCGTTTTGTATCCCAGCCACCACAAACACCCTGTAACGTGTAGTATATCAAGTGCACCCTGTATTAAAGAACACCGAATAGCGTTGCGTCTATCCTCGATTTCGACTTAAGTAAATTGAGATTGGATTTATTTAACAATATTTATAACAACTATTAATATAATTGCTTTTTTCTCTCTCTCTCTCTCTCTCTTTCTCTCCTCTCTTTCTTTCTTTCTCTTTCTCTCTTTCAACTGTTTATCTTTCTATCTGTCTATCGCTGTCTCCCTACTCTACATACTCTACATTCTGTTCACGTTTAACTGCGCCTAAACCAAACAGTTGCTCAACTCTTCACAGGTCCCCTGGGCGCCAGCATCGTTGCGATGAGTCCACGCACCATGCTAGACTTGAATCCGGCACTGGCCATGGGTAAGCCCACGTTTCAGCCACGTTTTCCAACCCAATTGGCTGCCACGCCCCCCATGGCGCCCACAATCCCAGTGACATTGGCTGCGAACATAACGGCCACAGCGGCCGGAGCAGCGGCTGCTGCAGCATCTGGAACACTGCCAGCGGTGCCCAGCATAGCGGTGTCGACCACCGCCAGCATCGGCAAGGATAGCACCGCTACCGGCACCACCACCACCACCAGCACCACCACCCTGGAGGCCAGCAAGAAGGCGTTCCTCTAAGCAGCCGCCCACACCTCTCAAGTCCCATCAAGCAATACCTAGCCTATAACCTATTGTAACCTTCGCATACGTATATGCCTACTTATGAGTAATTATCAATCTATTATCACGCGAACAACACTCCCATATCATGACATACATATTACTGTAGCTATATAAGTATTATTACAATTAATAATGCATTCGGCACTGCTTGGCATTTTGGAGACGACACGAATCCAAAGCGACGTTTTTAACCATGAAGGTTTTTAGTATTATATTTAAATTGTTTTATCGATCCACTTCTTTTTATACACCTATATAGATAGGTCTTATGTTAGAAATAGCCAAAGTTGTATATACTGTGTAGCTAACGATTTTAACGATTGGTTAGGATCAGCAATAGAAATACAGAAATTTTTTTATGCAAACAAATTTTTAAATAGATCTGTCTGGCTTTATTTTCAAGACTCAAAACGCTTTACCAATGAAATCAACAAATTTCTCAATCTCAGCAAACAGTTGTGACACCTTTTTTCAAATATATTTTAAAAGAAACAAAGTTCGTGCCTAAAATTACACTAATTTTGATCCTGCTCTTATGTTGTGAAAATCATGTGTCAGCTCTTAGAGCTTTTCATGTATTTTGCGTTCCAAAGTATTTGATATACTGCAAGAAAGTAACTGAAGTAGTTATAGCTTATCATTAAAGCTTCTCTCATGTTTCCATAGACCCCGAATATATCCCCAAAATATAAATATGATTAATTTAACTTTTCCAGTATTCCAAGTTGTCCAAATATTTGCTTAAAACTCATTAGGCTGGTCTTAAAGTTTCCGTTGTATCCTCAAACTTCTCCATATTCAAAGATCTTTGCCCAACTGCATGAAAGTCCATTTGAAAAGCTTATTAAACAGTTAATTAAGCTTTTCATATTTTCCCAGCAAACTACACTGAAGGCAAAGTCACTTGAGTAACTCAGCTAAAGTTCGTGCTGTGCTTTCATTGCCCCGCTTAAAAGCTACATAATTACCTAATTGGAAAACCCCGCCGAGCCTCTGTTGCGTGTGGTTCGGGGCGTATGCGTGATCTATAAAATTTCTATGGAATGAAAAACTTTCCGCATATTATGGCAACTGCTTAAAATTCATTGGAGCATTCGCGCGCTTGTCCGATTCGCTTGTTAAAGGCGAGCGTTAACTTTCCAGCTAATAAGTGCTCACATCTAACGGTTTTTGCCAGGCTTTAACGTCTAAGAAAGAAGCGAAAAAAAAAAGAAAACATTGTGCGAAACTTTAGAAAACTTTAGAAAAACAAATGAAAATTTCCGGCTGGCTGTGCGTTCATCATCATCAAGGAATACGCATCAGGCGAGCAACGCTTGAACTTTAATTACATTTTTTTGTTCTTTATTTAACCTGGCGGTGGCGTACCCGGTAAATTGACATGGAAAATCACGGGCTGTGGAAGTTTTGGCGTAAAACGATTTACATTTTCAAATATTCAAATGTTTTTCTTTCGCAAAGTTGTGTTTTAAGCAAACGCCTCTTTTAACTTGTTTCGCCTACTCAAACACTTGCAAATTTCTTAGAAATAGGGGCGTCATTGAAGGCGGGGGTCAGAGCTCAGAGCAGAGTACACATACACCCACACACACAAAAACACACACACATATATATATATAAAGATAGCTAAAGATGTGTTTCTATTGAATATCATTAGGTAAATAAAAAGCCTCTTGTACATTTTGAATATCTCTCAGCAAGCATTATACATACTAACATACAAACGTAGCTATTGTATCTATACATAATACTAACAATAATTTCTAAGCTAAACAAATGATGATGATGATGGAGAAGAAGAAGACGCTAGCGCTTTGCAATAAATACCAAATAAAATAAATGAAGAAAAATAAAAAACATTTCATAAAATAAAAAAATAAACGGATAAAGTTTGCAAAACATTTGTTAAGTTTTTACAATGGAAAAAGCATTCATAAGCAACTTAAAATTAATATAAATACGAATACATATATACACACACACATATACATATACATACATACATATTATAAACATTGTTTAGCTCTTATTTACTATAATATTGTTACGCATTTGGTTCTCCTCTCAAGGAATTTCAAAACTGATTTTTAATTGTATAGTTAAGTGAATTGTATACTATTTGAACTATAATGCAAATGCGAAAACAAAAACAAAACTGTTCTCTCAATAATTCATGAAGAAGCATAAATTTAATTATATAATAAATATACGAAACTCAAAACTGAAATGCAATAAACAAAATCTATTGAACACCAATTGAAATAAGGCCAAAGAATTTTGAACTGATGGGGGAAGTGTTGGGGGTGTCGGTTTGAACTTGAGCGTTGAGTATAAATATACTATAGACAAATATTTATTATTTATTATATTGTGTATCCTTACGACAAAATATTTAGTTTTACTTTCATTGATATCATTTTCTAATCTGTTATACGAGATCTCTTTCAAAATTATGATTATATGAGATTTTTTACTGCCTCGGCTAATGTGCGGTATTTGTCTTTTTTTTATGATCTTATCTTTGTACTCAAGTTCGTCATTTATGCCAAGTTCGCTCATTTAGCTGGCAGCTGTCGGAAAGAGAATAAAATATCTGTTTAAATTCTGACCAAAACACACTTAAGATGCCGCAGAAATCGTTATTCCCCAAACGAGGTCCCCAGTGACATTTTCTTGCTCGCGAAACTGAAGTGGCCAATAAAATGAGGATGCCATGCCATCACTGAGGACGAGTAAAGCCGGCGTTGAAGGAACAGCTGAGCGAAATCATAAAAAATTGAATTTGAAAAAGCTTTGGCAGAAATATTATCTGACAGGGATTACTTTGAAAGGAACATAGATATTACAATTAATTTTGAATACAGCATTTGTATAATACCATTAAGCGTTATGTGAAAAGTAAAAGTTTCTATGGTTGCTCAATTAAAGCCAACTTATATTGAACGCAGGTCATTACCAAAGTTTGGCAAAAAGAGAAAGGAAACCATTTGTTAGAGCCAGTGATGGTGTGGCTAATATTCGAAGCCCTTCAAACCTTTTCAAGGCTGGCTCAGTTTCGTTTTGACTATTGTCTACATCAGCTCGAATACCGGTAAGCTAGTTGAACATATAATGATCAATCGAATGATGATTGGATCTTTTCTAGATATATGAAAAGCCAGACGCTCACGAGACTTTTATACATTTGTATACCACTTATTTGTCATAGAAATATTTTAAGCTCTTTGAATTAATTTGTATCCCTTTTTAAATTAAACCCTAGCATTAGATTCCATAATTAAAAATAAATAAATAATAAACTAAATTTTTATTTGCATTCTAATAACGAAAAAATATTATTCAAATTCATTTTTATTGGTTTCGATAGAGAAACAAAATTTCAATTAAATTAAACCTTTATTTATGCTCTTTCGGCCCACACAAATTATTGATTAAAATACTTTTCTTGTTTGTTTTTTAATATAAAAGCATTTGCCATGACTACATAAGACCTGGCTACAAATACTTTTAAGTAAATCATCAGAAAATGCGTTGGCTAGTTTGGGGATTTGGGGAGGAGCTTCAGGACTTTAGTGGGATTACGTTTTACTGCCTATTTGTTTGCCTATTTCTTGAAAGTTTTCTTTTTCCACGATGCTCTTTGCTATTTGCTAATATCTGCAGCGTTTTCGTCGAGTCATCAAAACCTATGCAAAATAGCAAATCATGTTTGGCTACCCAAGGCCTTGGGTGTTTGTAGTTTCTTTTTATATTTTGGGTTACTTTGGAGCGTGTACAACAGCAACATCAAGAGCAACAACAACAACAACGACGAGAGTGTGGGGGGAATTTAAGTGTCTCGATTTCATTGCTCAATTGTGAAAGCAATTACATTACTCGTACCGTTGGGCAGCGCAGCATGTATATAAATATACATAGCTGGGGGCTGGTAGATGAAAACAACAACAAGCGATTGTCCCAACGGACTTAACCTTTGGTCTTAGCCGTGGCCAGGTGCAAAATATTTTGTGGCTCTCGGCTCCGGCGGCTATTGACCAGCAAAGCGCTTCATTAGGCGGCCACATGGCCCATGAAAGCGAAAGGACTTAACTAAATCCAACCCAAAATATATAAAGGCATCTGCAAGCGGGAGGAAGGATTGAGCAGGCAGCAGCGATTGTGCCGTGTGGGGGTCGTGTCCCAGCGGCCGTTGACATACCAATCAACAGTTGGCGCCCAGTCAGCTGCGCGCCGAGCGTAGGCCGCAAAGGTTGTCCATTGGGAGCATCGTGCTTTGAGCCAACGAGAACTAATAATGCTTGAAATTTCAATTACAAGTCAAAAATCATAAGCCAACTCACAGTGACTGAGTCTGCGTCTATGCGGGTGTGTGTATGTGTGAGTGAGTGTGTGTGTGTGTGTATGCATCTATTAATGTTTCTACGAGTACTTCACACTGGTTCGCCAATCTTCCAGCGTCATAAACATCCAAGTTGTTGTTGTCGTTGTTGTTGCTATGCTATGCGCTCTCTTTGCTTGCTGGAATGTTGTGGGAGCAGGTAAAGCAAAAAGAAAAGAAATCAACTAATTGAAGAACGTCGACTCTCGCATACGCTTACTTAAAATATGTTGTGGGAGAAGAACTAAGCGATAAATATTTTATGGATTTGTAGATGGTATATAATTAATATTATTATTAATATTTAAAATATTATGTAATAATTTTTATTCTATAGTAGGCTTACTATAAAAATTCTAAGATGTCCTTAAATATAATTAATTTCGTTTGTATTATTTAATTCAATTTATTATTATACACTTTTCTCTTAAAATATTTCCATTATGTTCATTAAATTTTTAACTATATTAATATAATTAAATCATACAATTAATAAAAAGAAATGCGCACAATTTATAGTTAATTTTGTCAATATTTTAAACGTCTATTGTGTTGAGTTTTCTATAATCCTTAAATATTTTAATATTAATTTATGATTTATAATTACTTATAATTTTATATTATAATTTAATTTATATATTTATTTTTATATTATTATTTATATTTATAATTTATATATTATTTTTTATTTTTATATTAATTTTTAATTTTATATTAATTTATATTCATCTCTCATCTATAATTTCTGTTAATAATTTCAGCTGCCACACAATTACTACATCTCCTGCAATACTCTATCCTAGTGCATGAAAACAAGCTAAAGACTTGCCGACATTACGTGAGAGTTGAAAGGCATTTACATTAACAGTTTTCCAGTTTTTCCGTTTTCAGTTATTTTTTGGTCTATGCGCGGTGAGAGTTGCCTGGAAAAAGCTCTCGCACTCTCTACGCGTCACTATGGCATTTGTCAATGAAGCTCTCCCATGCATTCGCTGGCGCTCTCTCGCTTGCTGTCTCTCTCTCTCTCTCCCTCTCGTTGGCTCTTGCACTCTGTCTGCCGCTCAGCCGAAAATACATTTCTCTGACGCTGCGCTGGCTATTTGGCTATTTTGCATGAACGACGCGACGACTGCCCACCTCCCTGCACCTAGCCCAGGCAAGCCCAGCGCAGTCGGCAGCCAGGCAGCGGAGGCGCTCGTGCACTGTCTTCGGTTGCCATAGATCCCGTTGTGTTTGTTCGGTTTATCTGCCGGCCTGCCGGTCCCGGCTCGGCTCAGCAGCAGCGACGCTGACAGCGACAGCGCCAGCAGCAGCAGCAGCAGCAGCAGAAGCAGCGGCTGCTGGAGTTCACATTCAGAAACGCTTTCAGTGTAATTTCGGCTGTGCGGCGTGTTAGTCTCCACGTCGCTCTGGGGACTCGGGACAACAAATTGCCATCTTCGCGTGTGAGAGTGTGCGTGCGTGCGTGTGTGTGTGTGCCGCGTGGTGTCGTATCTTTTTGCGCTACGTCGTGCTCCAGCTGTCAGCGGTGTCGTCGTCTTCAGTCCGCCGCTGCGTCGCCGCCGCCGTCGCTGTCGCCGTCGTCTGTTGCTCTTCGCGGTCGCATCTACAAGTTTTCCTTTGCTTTTTTCGGGATTTTTTGTTGTTTTCTTTTTCAATTTTTTTTGCTTGATATTTGCTGCGTCGCGTTGCGTTTTCCACAATTGCTTGAGGTTGGTTGCCATTTGAATATTAAAGCCAAGTGCGAGGACGACAGTTTATGAGTAGATGTGTGTGTTTGTGGCCCACTCCCTGAATGCCCTACGCAGCAAGTGCCCGCCCCGACAGTCAACGCGAATTGAACGCCCCCTCTGGGTTTTCACGAGTTTTTCCCCCCTGCAGTTACACTTGTGGCCATCGCCTGGGTAGCACCAGGTCTCTCAATCTCCGTCTCTGTCTCTGCCTCCGTCCACGTCTCCGTCTCCATCTCAGCCAGAGGCAGAGTCGGAGTCAGCGCCTGAGTCTCAGGTCTGAGCGTTTGCTTGACTGGCTCTGCCATTGCGATTAAGACCAGTCATAGTTGCTGTCCGCAGTTGTTGCCTGGTTACGTTTACAACTGCCACACTGACTGTGGCATGCATTAAACATAAGCGCCACAGCAGGACTAGGGTGGTGGCGGTGGTGGGGCGGGGGCCAGAGAAGGGGCGCGCTTTGGTGGGGTTGTCAAGTCTCAACTAGATTAAGTGTGCGTCGAAGCTTTTATTTCACTGTGTTATTTTTTTTCGCCGTTGCGGTTGCCGTTGTTGTTGTTGTTGTTGTTGCTTTAGTTTGGACTCTTTATTATTAGCACATTTTTGCGCCTCTGGAAGTCCAGTCATAAATTAATAACATTTCATGACAAATATTGCGGCTGGCAGCATGTGGCATGTAGCATATAGCATGCGGCATGCGGCATGTGGCATGTGGCATGTGGCTGGCAGCAGTTGCAGCTGCAACAGTAATTGCAACTATCAAAGTAATAAAATAAAATTAATAAATAAACAAATTACAATTATCGGAAATGTTTACATTGCGCGTCGTCGCATTGAGAGCTTATCACATCGCAATAAACTTTATATCAAATATGCTGCGAATAGTTGCAGCTTTTATAATTTTCTGCTTTTATTTCAATTTTTGAGCAGCAATAATTTTGCATTTCTGTTCAAATTTATTTGCAGTTGTTTCGAGGCATTAATTTTTATTATTTTTAAAGCAATTTCACATCAATTGATTTTCTTTTCATTTGAGGTATTTAGTTTAAAATTCAAAAAATATTTTTAAAATTTCTATACAGAATTGTGAATTTCGATTCAAATAAGCGACATGGGAAATAATTTAAAATTCGTCATCAATAAATTATGCATAATTCAAATGACTTTAGGAATTAAATTGTTAATTAGCTTTGCTGCGGTCAAAATGCGGTTAGACATTAATTTCGAAACAAATATTTGTGTTTCATATCGGCTAATATTTATTTATATTTATTTATTTTTTTTAATTTTTAATGAGTTCACATGAATTATAAATACATATTCATAGCCTATTAAAAATAGTGATGCGACTGTCGGATGAAAGTTACAAACTTCATATTTGGAAGAAAAACCAAAATGAATATGAATAGTAACGTATATATACTTATTTTAGGTATTGAGATTATTTTAGTTACACTACTATCGTTCTAGCCGCATTTGCTGCATATAAATAATTTAAATATATATTTTTTAGTATTCGGAAATCTGAAAGTTGTTGATTCAGTGCTAAATATACATATATAAGAATTGTAAATTTATATTTAATTTATTTCAAACATAAAGTCTGCACAGACTCTGTAAATACTTTTTTCTTGCACGGTGCGATGTCTTATGCACCGTAAGCCAGGTCCTCATTTTAACTGGTATCTCGGATTGCCTCTGCTCCTTACCGAGTAAAGAAACCTTACTCTTTCACTCCTGTGCAGCGGCGCAGCGTCATCTTTAATCCTCAAGATGAAACCCTTCTGTGTGCCTCAGTCTCTTCACTTCACAGCAGGAATATTTGTCTTTGCATATAATTAGTGTTATACATATATACTATATATAGTGTATACTTTGACATCTCGGACGGCTTCTGTGTGCTCAGTGTACCTTTCGTAATAAAAGAAGTGCTCGGGAACGTCCAATGGACTTTAAGGGTCTTATGTTAAATTAAATTAAATTTTTTAAAATGAAAAATTAGAAAAAAATAAAAAAAATTATATTAATACATTTTATTTCTATTTGCTTGTTATTTCGATAAAAAAAAAATGATAACGAAAACTCTTAATAAATTAAATAAACATAATAAATTTACTGAATCATTAAATAATACATATATAAAATGTTCAACATTAAAATGTTCAACATTTCACACAAATAGTTCCCCTGATCAAACAGTATTCATTCCAAAACCTATTTGCTACAACTCATCTTTAATCTAGTAATCTAAATTCTATTGTATTCCTTCAAACGTAGAATTCCCAGGCTATCTGGAATATACATCTCCAGTGCGTATACGTAATGTAAACGCGTGATGATTTGGCAATCTAATCGTCTGTCACTTCGTCTGCCAAATTGCAGGAATTCCGCCGCATCTTGCGTAGTCTGAAATGTTTTAATTATCTAGTCGCACTTAATGTTGCCTTTTATTGCAGTCAGACGTAATTGAGTTGGCTTTCCGCTCAACTAACGACGCCAGAGATGAGCAGAATTAATGAGATTGTTTCGGGATTGTTTATATAACTGAATTCAGTTATTATGGGCATATATAGTAGCTGGCGCCTCACTTGCTGCTGCCAAAAGAACTGCGATTGACACGCAGCTATTTTTAATTTCCACATTCCCTTGGAGCAAATGTATTTAGCATAAAGTCCGACAGCTGCCATCCTCAAGAACCTAACAAGACAGATAGTATGCCCTGCAGTGAAGCCGTCGAGGTGCGAGACGTGAAACGGCAATCCAAAGCGGACTTCCGCACTATTTTCGCTCTTATTTCAAGTGGAAGCTGTTGGCAATCTTTTCGCGGAGAATATGGCGCCAACGGCCAAATGGCGCAGATGCTGAAGTTGCAGTTGCAGCTCCTTGACTTCTGTTGGCAGCAATTCGCGTTAAAAAAATTGAAGACAGAAAGCGCTGCACTTTCAACTCAGGCAGTCCGTCTTAATTTATCAGCGTAACCTACATAAGGTGAAGTGAAGTGGGTCTCTCAAATCACGCTAATAGAGTTGACGTTTCAAGAAATTCGATTTGAAGATCTGTATAGAAAGGGCTGCTCTTTCACCTCACCTCTTGGCCTTGTGCCATTTTGGCTCGTCTAGCCCAAGATGGGGTGATTAGAGTGAGAACTGAGAATGCTTAGAGCTTTCCCACAATAACCAATTAATTAATGAGTGATTAAATTCATCAATCAAATCATATATCAATACAATCCTACGAATTCCTAACCTTGGGTATATAAATACTATATATGTATTGTATATTTATTTCTTGTTGTGCCTGATATTGGCTTTGTGAGATCAATATTTAAACGTGAATATATACATATATCGATATTATAATAGTTATATATATATTGTTATATATTTCATCAACAAGCATTTATCAACTAAAGAAAGACACAACACGATTTAAAATATTTACAAAAATTCCAATTTAATATCAACTAAGCTTATTGCATACACTCACATTTAAAATATTGAGTAAGTTTTGTCACTTAAATATAAATTAATGTTTCACTCAGTTAAGCATGCATAACATCATTATGGCCGTGAGGTTGGCCATGATTTAACCACACTCTGTAACATAATAAATTGGCAAAGCCGCAAATCTAAATCTAATTTAGACAGTTGCCTGGAATCAATGTTTGTTTACCTTTAATTTAAATGTGATTAAAGTTTTGCTAACTCAGTGGAATCCTTTTCATTTGTGCCACTCAATTAATCTGCGGGCTGTGGGGCAAGTGGTAAAGGCAACTGCTGCAAAGTTGCAAAGGCAACAGAGAACATCGCAAACCTCCAGAGCTCTCAGATCTCAGTCAACAGTTGAAAAAGGGAGATAGCGAGAGAGAGAAAGAAAGCTGAAATAGAGTTAGAGCGGCGAGCGCTGGACGCGTCATTCAACGATTAATGACAGATTGCTCGTAAGCTCTTATTGCCAATCGCACATCTAACGGCTGCTGCAGCAATCCGAAAGATACGATTGTATCTGTGTCCTTAACTACAATTGCAACTGGCGAGCTGAGCTGCACACCAACTGCTGAATGCAATTCAATGCGCTCTGTTGAGCTGTGTAATTTTTATAACCTTTGTGCGTTTTTTATGCTCGACTGTTGTATTTTTTACAGCACGAGTCGCAATTGAAACGTAAGCAAAAAGAAAAACATATACATACATATGTATATATAGGGCACGATGCCAATGGAATGAAATGAATATTATATATAACAGATCAGATCAGTTGAGATAAGCGTCTATAAACTGCTTTGGGAATATTAAAAGAAAGATAAAAGTTTTTGACACGAGAGAGATATTGAAGGCTGGAAATAGTATTTAATTAAATATTTTCTTTTTGTCAGTATATTAATAGGTTTAAGAAAGTTTATGTTTTACATTTATTTAAATTTAAATTCTGTATTTTTTTTTATAGTAGGTAAACTTTAAATATGTATGCTTAAATTGGAGAAAAGTCGATTTAAAAACATATTTATTTTATGTTAATTCAGATATAGCCTGGGGCATTTCTATTTGTATAAGCGAACACCAAAACATTATGGCTTGGGTTCCAGCTTACCAAGAGTCCAGCTCTATTGGTAAGGTGGAACCCATTTTAGAATTTGATAGCCTTCCAGTCATTTGATGACTCATAGTCAACCAACAAATGGCCTCGACCCTGTTAAACTAACAGAATGTAACTCTCCAAACGTATTCATCAATATGGCAAATATTTACCGTATTCATCCTTAAGTACCTGGTATCTATTAGTCGAGCATAAATGGCCCAAGTCCTTTTGAATAAATATTTTTATTTAATGCAGTTGCAATTGGCATTGGCAATTGCACTCGGTTATTGATGGCCTTTATGTTTGAGTGTGTGCAAGCTGTCAGCTCTCATCGCATTGCCGCACTTCGTTTACGAAATTTACATTTATGTCGAGCCACTTAGCAAATTAAAAATATTCATTCACTCACTTTTGATTAACGTTTTGTTTGTTGATTTCTTTTTCCCACTCAGTTTATATATCTATTTTTTTTTTTGTGCGTTTATCTTCGGCTGAGGATGGGCGCTTTTCAAGAGAGGTGCGACATTTGCATAGCTCAGCTTGATTTTGATTTTGATTTTGTTTTTCGGATTTTGTTTGAATTCGTCGCTCGCTGTTGACACTCGACAGCTGTGCAAACAATCCGTGAACTGAAAGAGAATTTGAGAATTTGTCAAAAATCAATCGAGGCTTCAAGTGCCACCGAATCACTCACCTGTGTGTGTGTTCGCCAGCTTGTTTGTCTCCCAGCACACACCCACACACACACACACACACACTTTTCATCTGTCATATTGCAATTTGTTTTTCCATTTGCCCTGCAGAAACTCATACTTTTTACGCTCGGACCAACTCTCAGGGCGCTAAGCCATCTGTTTACACAACAAAATACAATATTCCATATTTTAAGTATTCCCATACAGCAGATGGAGCTACATTTGTATCCTATTTGCTTTTTAAGTGTATTCAATAAAGAAAGTTTGGATATGGATCTGACGATTCGCCATAAATCAAATTGGAAACTGATTGTTGATTATTTACGTTTTCAGTAGCCAAAAAAAAAAAAAAACAAATGAAATGGAGAATAGAATAGAGTATTCGTATGGAAAATAAAACCCTCTGAATACCTTATAACTAGTTGAAAGTTTTTGAAATTTGAAATAAATTTATAAAAAAAAAAAACAAAAATAGATTAAATATAAATTAACTTGTCATATAAAACTTCAAATGAATTTGTATCACAATTATCTATAAAGAGTTATCTTTAGAGAGTATATCAAAGTCTTTATATTTTCTTCGTTTTGTTCAAAACCTAGCCAATTTCGTTTCTAGGGTGAAAGCAAGGGAAGGAGAGCAAGGAAATATATCGAAAAAATTGAATGCTTGCGAGGGATATCATATTCAAGTATCTGAAATGAAAATAGGTATTTTGTTTTGCTAGAAATGGTAAATACACATTGGGTACGGGCCCAGCTCGTTGTCAACAAGTTGTGGACTTTAATTTAAGGGAGCTTAACCTAGGGCTGAGGTGAACCCTTTCGTCTACTTTGGTGAAATTCCTCTTCCTATGCGTATTCGTGTTTCAAATGCACGAACAGTGGAAATTATTGATTGAAATTCGATTGTATGGAATGGAAATGCGAATCATATAAATGTAAATGAGTACAAATTGGTTTAGACTCAGCTGGTCGAGCTGTCAAAGAATCGAGTCGCTGCTCCACTCGACTGCACTTTGCGGTCAGAACCTATTAATTTTTAATCAAAGTTGATTGCGCACTTTATGCCTCGAACCTTTTACGCACAATATTTTTTTTTCTACTCCGTGGAAGCGGCTGGGGGAAAATTAACTGTGAACCATTTTCCCGCAATTTTAATACCATTACCAAGTACATTGAAATGGCTGCCGAAGCAGGAGAAAGAAGGAGCAAAAGAAAATCAAGCAGGTGTATTTCCACAAACATGACATTCACATGTGTGCACAAAGTTCCTCAATTCGAAATGAATTTTCTTTTCAATTATGGTGGAGTGAGCTGAGCGCATGCAAAATCTGAAATATTCGTGTGCGTTTGTTTATGAAAGCAACATTTTTTTCATACTCAATTTCTTGTCTCTCAAAAGTAAAGCTGTCAGAGCAGAGGTTAAAAAGGTTTGTGTATAAAAAATTGAAGAGAAGGCAGAGGTATATCTATATATCAAAGGATTATACAGGTGAGCAGGTGCAGCTTGACTTTTCGAACTAGTCTTTAAGAGTCGTCAATGGATTAACTTTGACATTCTGAAATATTTATATGAAATCACAACTTTGAATTTCATCCCTTGCGACACTTATTAAAAACTTTTCTGCTAACTTTCGCTTTGCTCGACTGTCGATGGATAGAAATGGTTGTATAAATATATATACATACCAAATAAATACATGTACTTCTTAATAGAGAAATCTCTCTTGAATTCCTTATCATTATTTTATGTAATCTGTGCGTAAAATTGGCCAAATAATTTCCAGGCGAGTGAAACGCTTGTGGTTAGCCGCTGCTCATGACAGTTAAAATAAATGCGCCCATTTTGGGTAACTTTTTGGCATTATGATGCTTTGACCAATGTATTGCCTTAATTGGCTTTATTACATTTTCGTAACAATAACTCATTCATTTATAGCTCAAGCTTGGCCGCCTTGGGCTGCTATCTAAATTGTTCTCAATTGCATTTGTACTTTATCTCTCGCACAGCTGCTGTAATCCCAACAAAGTTTGACAGTCAACTTTAAGTATGTGTATCAGTGTGTGTGTGTGCTTGTGTATTCTTATGGCATCCATAGCCAGAGTAAAGCTTCAAAGACCCACATCTTATCTTAAGCACTGCCCGAATGCATTGACAGCCACTTGCTGCTGAACTGGCTCGGCTCAGCATCGACTCTGAGCTCTCCAGCCTCGAAACTCCAGCTAGCTGGAGTTTGCCTTCAAGTTCGACTGTGTCACTGTATTGAGCCACTAGCACAGCAACAGGAAACGTTTTTGTGCGTTTTGTGCAGTTTATAGCCAGAGATCCTTTATGATTTAGTGCGTTTCATTGTGCCTGTCACACAGACTCCTACACAGCCCCCACTGCCAGCGCTCCCCCACTCACTCCCTTCTCTCTGTGGCTCTCTCCTCTCTTTCAACTGTCAAGCGATTAAACTTTGAGCAGCTTATGCATCTCCCAAGTATATACATACATACATACTTACACACGATATCTGTATGTGAAGATGTGTCTATCTGTTTGGGTATCTGTTATCTAGTTAATGTGCAGCACTCAGCAGTCTAGTCCGGCTCGTTACATCGCTCATACGCCCCTTGAAACTTTTCCATTAGTGTCGAAAATTGGTTTTTGGCTTGGCCCGAAATTAAATTTCTTATTTTCTAATGCACTTCATTTGCTTTACAGCTGCTGTGCCTCCCACCTGTCGCCCCCTCTGTGTTCTTAAATGTTTCGCAATTATTCTTGCTTACTTTTTAATCATGCCCGCTTTGAACGCTTCCATCTTGTTTACGCATTTTGTTTATTGTATTCATTGCCCTCCGGAGCTTTTACCTGTTTTTATTTTCTCTTACTCAGTCTTGTATTTTTTTTGTGGGTGTATTATACATGTATGTGTGTGTGAGCGTGTCTCTTGCTGTTCTTCTCGAGGGGTAACAAAGCGTGTCGCTATATGCAAACGATGTACTGAACGACAGCACTAAACAAAGAATCCTTTTTTTTTCACAGACTCGCAATTTGTTTATATTTGCATGCCGTGCATTTAAGAGCGAATTAAATATATAAAGCACGACGTAAATAGCTAAGGGCTAAAAAGGTTTTTTAAAGCCGTGAATTTAAAACAAAAATGCTTGGACTTGGAAAGTTAAACTTATGTAATTCCTTAAAAATTGCTGCATAGCTGGATTCCATTTTAGGGATTCTATTTCTATTGGATTATATTTGTATTTGTTCACTTTATCCACACTGTATTTGGTTTATGCATAAAAAATTGAAACTCACTTTTCTGGTTACAGGCAAAACTTTTCGCCCGCATAGCAAATTTATTTACAACAATATATATATACACATATATAAATATATTTTTGGCTCATATCAACTTTGGTAATTGAATTGAAAACACATTGTATAAATATTTATAGCATATTTGGCCAGTGGGTAAAGTATTTCCAATTTATATTTCATATATAAAAAAAAAAAAATTGTATATGAATGACTAAGGTGCACATGTGCATTTTTATTGTCAAGGAATTATCTGAAGGTATATCCTTTCAGCTATTTTTTTAACTGAATGAAATACTTAAGAGAATTATTATTTCAATACATTATTACATACAAACTATTTTAATTGAACTATTAACAGCTTCGCTGTAAGATAGGCAAATGAATAAAATTTATAAAAATTATTTTATAAAAATTGCATACTTGAAACTTACTTATTTTTGCATTTTTTAAATTTTTGTCTTGTATATTTGTGCAGCTTAAACAGAGCTATCCTGTCAAAGCTCTTTTTAAATTTTTAACAAGTTTGAACTCTCTAGTCTGAGCTAGTTGATGTTTTGAACTCTGCATAGAGCTGCTATTCCAAGCGTTCCACGCTTCTCTTCTGCACACATAACAAATAATACACTCACACACATGCACACTCACACATAAGCACACGCTGCGCCTGGACTGCTTAGGTTTTGCTTGAGCTTTATTATGAGAAATTGTTCAATGGCTTTTGTTCTAGTTGGACTTTCTTCATATTAGATTTGTTGCTCTTCTATTTTAGTTTCCTTAGACTCTCGTTGAAAATTATTGGTATTTTTAGTATTTACGATTAGTTTCTTTGTGGCTGGAAATACGTGTTTAGTCTCAGTATATTATATACTTAAAGGAACTTCTACTTTAAATGGAAATGGCTTTTATATTTTCTTTCTTCTGTAAATAAAGCTGAATTTTGCTTGACCTCTCTGAGCGAGAGCTCATATTATTTAAGACATTAGATGTGGCTAAGCCCTAGCGAGAGTGCCCTATATCTTTCTAAATGCATTTAATGCCCCACATACAGTTTTTAGCTCTATGTTAAGCGCTCTATAAGAGAATTCCTAACTCCTTCCAAGCATAACAAAGACTTTCTACCTTTTACAATATCAATGTAGCAGCCTAAGCACACACTTGCTATTCGCTTACCTATCATATACATAATAGTGCTTACCTTCTGCTCCAGCTCTAGCCCTTGGCAGGCTAATGGAGAAAACTAATGTTTTCGCCCAGTTCGGCCCTTATGAAGATAAACAGCGTGCGTAGTGCTACTTGGAGCAGGCCATTTGAGCTGTAAATGAATTTGTTTCTAATTAGATGCGTGGCCAGACATTTGCGACCTTAACGACCTGAAACTCTCAGACACACTCAGGCGGTCGGAATCTGTGCAAATAACAATAGTTCTTGCTGCTGTCGTGGCAGCGGCCTCCTGCACTGGGGCCTTCAGTTTTACTTCACGTTACTTGCCCGATATTGAGGGGATATTGTGTGGGTCTTTTGTGTCGGGGCCATTCGCTTAATTTATTATTCAATTAAAGCAGCAAAAATAAACTTTAATCGCACCACAGACATCAGCAACAGCAGCAGCAGCAGCAACAGCAGCAGCAGCAGCAGCAACAAAAAGTCTTCAAGCACACGCACACACACACACACACACACACGCACATTAACACACGCCCATTTAGCATGTGTGCCAAAATGACAGAAAAAAAAAAGTAATGAAAGAAATATTTTTTATAAATATGGAAAATCGTGTGCCAAGAATTATTGTTGTTGTTGTTCGCTCTGCTTTGTAATCGATTAAAAGTGCATGTCAAACTGTGCGTGCGGCCGCGTTTTTTTTAATGGGCTGCTAAAATATAAACTGAAAATAAAATAACAGCGAAACGAAACAAAACAAAAAGTCAGGCGCATTAACAAGAAAATGTGCGCCTAAAAAAAGGCATCAACAGCAACAGCAACAGCAACAACAACAACAGCAGCAGCAGAGCAGCAGCAGCAGCAACAAATTCATGGAAAAAGTTGAGCGCGAAAGACGAGAAAATATGACAAAATTTACGAGCGCTGCTCAGTCATATTTGTAGGTTCACACACACACACACACTCACAGACACTCACACACACACTCACATATACATACGTCGAGTGAAAGGCAAATGAAACACCCTGTGGTGGCGCTTGGTCTTGTTTTTAGTGCTTTGGCACGTAATGGGGTCGACATACACACACACACACAGAGTCACACATCCAGCACACACATACACACAGTGAGGCCACTCAGTCAGCAGCTGCCTTTTGTAAATGTTGCTTCAGCTTTTGGTTCGGTTTGCCTTTGGTTTGCTTTCTTTTGGCATCATCAGCAGCAGCTCGAAGCCAAAGGAAGTTGCGAATCTTTGAGTTGGGAGTCTGTCGCCAGTGGCTCGACGCTTGCCACTTGCCACTTTCCACTTGCCACTTGCTGATGAGATGCGCTCACTAGCTCTCGCAGCTAATGCGACTCCTATTAGAGATGTGCTCGAACGCCCAGCTCAGCTGGCAGCGTAATTAATCTATTTCATATTTCTGTTTCATTTTACATGGCCAAAGCTTGAAGTGCACTGTGGCTTTGTTTCCGGCCAGGACGAATTTAACCAACACTCATTCGTCTCTCGCGCCTGTTCGTAATTTTTTGCTTTGTGTAATCAGAAATGTTTTCAAAAACATTTTCCCGAGCTCAGGCTGATGCAATGGCCTTTAGCTATTTACTTAAGCAAAAAGAATTTCACGAAACTTTAATAATTGATTGCCGCCACATTTTGTGGCGCTTGTCAGCAGCAGATTTCGCCCTGAGAGCAGCCGAAATTAGCAATTATATCTTCTGGAATTATTTTAATTAAAACCGGGAAACAGAAAAAAATGGAATTACCTTAAACGGTTAAACAATTCAACTTATGTTTAATAATTCAGTAAATGAGCAATGCTAGAAATGTAGATGGACCTCTATGTAAATTAGAATGACCAAACTAAAACAAACATACTAATAGCTTATATTGTATGTAAATATTTAATACATTTTTAATGCGTCTCATAAATATTTTCTATTATTTTTTTATTCATAATAAATTGACCAAACAACACACAAAATCATTGATGCAATTAACACCAAATAAACTAAGTGTTGAATGAAAAAATAAAACATTATTAAATGGCATAATATAGATTTATTAAAAAATTAAAACAAAAAATTTTTTTTTTTATTAATTATTTGAGTAAAATGTATACAAATAAAATATATACATATAAAGTATAATATAAATGAATATTTTAACTAACTTACAAAATTATTATTCATGATAAATAAATTTATATGTACGTATTATTTAAATATTTTATATTTTAATTTAAAAAAAAAAAGTTTTTGTTTTGATTTTTCAAGTTAGTTAATTTTACTTTTTTTAATAATTGATTATTTTTTATTTAAAAAAGTACATATAATATACTGGAATGCTATCCTTATCTAATATTTATTTGTGTTGTTATTATTCTTTATTCTAAAATGTATAGTTTATTGTTTATAATTCACTATCATATTAATGTGCATTAAATTTATATTCTAATAACTATTTTTATTTTCGTATTTTATTTTTTTTAATATAATGTATAAGCAATAGTAGTACTCGGTTTCCCAAGTCAAGCGTTTGTTTACAAAAGACATTAGAAGCAGTCACTTCAAGATATCCTTGAAATTTTGATATATCTGCCGTTAAATTCTGTATACTCTCAAGCTTCTTCAATTCGTCAACATATTTCCTGAATGATCAAATATTTGCCCGTGAGAGTCTCCCAGTCGCAGGCATTAGGCTCAGCCAACTCTGCCATCTCTAGCTGTTTGGCTGTGGGCGTGCCTGTGGGTTATTGCAGATTATGTTGTCGCTGATGATGAGGCCGAGTTTCAGCAATTCGGTCCCCGTTTGATGTGATATGGCGAACCGATTAACGGCATTCAAGTGCCCCGTTAGCAGTGCTGAGTCCTCATATCTGTAGTCGGTTCGGTCTCCTTGGCGGATTTGTGCAAAACCACGAAAGCAAATTACGTTGACGATGAGCATCATTTTCCACTTTATTGAATTACCCCCAAAAAGCTAAGTAAAGCCGGGCCAACCAGGCCAAGTCAAGTCAGGACAGGCCATGCCATGCCATGCCATGCCATGAAATGCCAGGCCAGGCCGCAATGTGTGCTGAGGGTTTGGCAGGGCTTGGGGCTTGGGGCTTGGGGACTGCGGGCTTTTGGTCTGTTTGGACGATTTCGTCAGCGCGATAAACAGAATTTCAATTTAAAATATTTTTCGTGCTGCCTTAGCATATTTTTTTATTTGGAGCGGGGCGGAAACAGAGAGCTGCCTGTCTCTGTGCCCAGTTGGACCCAAGACGTAAAGAAGTTATCAGCGCTACGTTTATGGGCTCTTCTAGCAAGCGAGTGGCTGGGGAAGGGGAGAGGCGCTGGGGGAGGGTCGCGTAGGTAAATTGCGACTAATGAAAGCTGCGTGAAAGCAGCCAACGTCCCTGCCAGTGTCTCTTTGTTTATCTCTTTGTTTGTTTGCGTTTTTGTCACATTTTGATGAGTGCCGCGGCAGCAGCTGCCAATGGGAGCTCTGTATTTTTTTCATAGGGTTTATAACTGTGTTTGTGTGTATGTGTAATCATTATTGTTACGCGCATTTGAGGCACTTTCGCTAGACAGCAGCGCTAAGAGCTCCCACTACCCCCAGCCCACCTTCGTGGCGCCTGCTCCATTCATAGCTGCGTGCTTAAAAGAGCATTGCCCGTCGGCATTATGTTCTGTGTCAGCGCAGAGGGGCTGACTGTGGCGTGGGGAGGCGTGGCGCAGGCAGCAGCCGAGGGGCAGCTGTAAATGGTGTCGGCATTGCACGTTGTTTTGTGGATTATCAGGCATGAGGGGTTGACGGGGGTGCTGGGAGGGACATGAGGAATGGGCCTGGCGCCTGCCGCTATGTTGGCCATGTTGACTATGTCATTTGCTAATTTAGCACAAGCCGTCGCTTTGGACTACTTACAAGTTGCCCCCACAGTGGAGCGAGCTGCATTCGCATTCGCATTCGCATTCGCATTTAGCCAGAAAGGTCAACACAATGTAGTTAACAGCCGCATCGACATCATCAAAGCAAACGAACATTAATTAAGTAGCTCGGCTCAGTTCAGCTCAGCTAAAATTGATGACAAACAATATGCAGAGGAAATTGTTTATTCGCTAATGAAAACTATGCCAGGCAATCGATTAGAGCAGCCAAGACTTCGCCTGAGATATACGCCCATTAAATTTCTAATGCGAAAAGAGAAATCCTAAATCATATTGATAAACGTACTCTTTTATTGCGTGAGGAAAAAAAGAGAAGCAAATTTAATATATAATATATCTACTCTGGAATTTATTGATATCATTTATCATTTTCGTATTACGATTTCTGTTTAGCCTCCAAATACATTTGTCACTCGCATTCGCTGCATTTGAATGTGAAGAACTAGGGGTATTACCATTAAATATTAAATGTCTAGCTTTTGGAGTGAACACACTTTTGATGTGCCCTTCGCAGATTTGGGAAAATCTTTTGACTTTAAGAGTAAATAATAAAAAGCTATTGTTTGGCCATCAATATTTATATTGTTCAATAAAAATGTGTAATTTAAATGTGGATATGTAAATTCAGTATCGAATGTGAGCCATAAATAATCATTGTATTGGCATAATTTCATATTTTATGTAATGTATATCAGAAGATTAATATGTGATCAGCATTTCTCAGTACAGTTTCTGCATTCACGTGGAGTTAAGAGTCCACTTTGCGGAAGTACGTATATGCTCAAAAGTCAACTTAGTCTGCATATTCTAGTCACCTTATTTGACACAAACTTTCTCATACTCTAACTTCTGCATAAAATGTTGTAAGAAGGAAATATGCATATTTCATATAACTACTTCTTCATCGTAAGATTTCTTGAAATCGAATTTTTAATTAATTATTTAATTGCTTATTATTATTAATTAAGTCAAGATGAAGTTTTCCCATAATGACCTTATAATATATGTATAGTTAATATCCATTATCAAATAACAAATGCCAAATCAACTCTTATGGACAGCAAATATAATATATAAACACATGAATTTACATATTCTCATATACCTCAAAGACTCGCTCTAAAGAGAACTTTACTTATCCCAATTAGCGCATATAGTCCCATGAGAGAGAACTTTTTACATACATACTTAATTCTTCCTCGCAAAGCGATTACCTCATATGCTGTCCCCAGAGACAACTTTATTATGTAACAGCTTATTTAAAATATTCAAAATATCGAAATGTTTTGTTGAAATTCCCAACTCATAAGGATATTAAAAGGAAAAGAAAATACTTTGCCAAAGTTTGTGTAAATAAATAAATATAAAAAGAAGAGAAAAGAAACTTTGTCCCAGCATCTTCAGAGCTTATTTATTATAAAAATTTGATAAGACTTTGCATAGATGTCATTAGAATTAGGAGCAACAAACAAGTATTTGCCACAAAGCTAAGAAACGTAAATCCTATTGATTGAAATATTTCTTGCCTCATTGCAGCTTCAACTGATGTTATAAAGCTCAACTCGAGTTCTTGCTGCTAATGGACTGTGCTTCTACTTGGCTTCAGCCTGGCCTCAAACTGTTGTGGAATACGCTTTAAATGCTTCTTGGGCCACGGTACGTAAGCAGTTAATTAACAATGCTATTCAGGACGTATATGAATGCCAATTTATTCTATTACCACTGGCAAGGCGAGCTCATTAGCCGAGAATGCTGGCGAACTTCGTCAATAAATGCTGAAGTGTTAAACATATCGATTATGATTTCACGCATTTTCAACAATTTCCGCAGCAAATGAGAAACGAGCCATAAAATTAACATAAAAAATAATTTGGAATCTTTTGCCCTAGAGTCGAGCTGAACTTTTTTATGGCTTGGTATATGCAAAAATAAAAAGATAAAAAAATAAAATTATGAAGCACACTCAGCGGAGCTGGCCATAGAAGCACGCCGTGAAAGGTTGCCCCACTTTGATTGTTTCAAATGGACATTGTGGCCATGTGACCAATTAGAGGAATTACTGTTGTGCAACGGCAGCTGGGTTAATGCTTAATTAAGCGTTTGTCTCCCTCGCCTAGGATAATGTTTGCAGCAATAATTCACTTAACTTTGTGTGCGCAATCTTTTTGCGGTTTCCATTTAGGTGGCCAGCATTGTGGCTCGTCAGCCGCCAGTGGCCTTAGGGAGACGTGCGCAGTGGCTGTGACTTTATCGAGCCTAATGGCCCGAAGGCTCCAAAGAGTGGAGAGTGGTGGCTGGTGGTGGTGAGTGAGTAGGCTGTGTGGGCTGTGGGCCTTACCTCGACAAAGACTAAAGCGCGCTCGTCACACACTTTGACACATTGTTAGTCAAACAAAAGATTTTGCATGCTAATTCGATTCCTCGCAGGCCGTACAAACAAAGTGGCTCAGACAGGCCTGGGGGAAAGGGTAACCGAATGGGTGGCGGCTGGCGGTTGCTGCCAATTTATACAGGCAAAAGAAAGAGAAATTTTCTTGGGGCCCCAATAATAAAATTGGCCGTGTCGATTTACAGAGTTGCCTTCGATGTTGATAAAGCAGTCGGGCCCGGCCCAGAGGCAAGTCAGGAAATCAAATCCCGAGCCGAAACCAAAGCCAAAGCGCCCGTCTCGCACCACTCGGGCAGCACCACATGGCAGCGCCTGCGTCCAGTGGCTGTGCCTGTAATTTTCGTTGTTTTAGGCCTTCCGTTCGTCGTCGCCTTTTTGCGGAAGTGTCATTTTTCAGCCAAGAAGGGTTTAGCTTTCGCTTTATGATGTGGTTCACGCCTGCCGCAAATCGCACCGCTCAGCCTCCCTCTCGCTCCACCTTCATCTTTATCCAACCGCCCTGAATTTATCTGTCTGCCGTTGGAGGATTTGTGCGCGTTTGTGTTAAATTTGAGGTCTAAGCGAGTTTACGCTTTAAATTTATTTATAATAATATTAATATTAAGGTCGTGGCTCCGTTCCAGCCTCTGATTCCGACTGGCTCTCCGCTCGGCTGGCTGCCTCCGTTTGGCAACCTAATTACGCGCAGATAGGCTCCTTTGAGTAAGGTTAATGGCACGCAGGACCTTCACTGATAGCAAGTGGAGGAGAAGTAAGCGCAAATCCAAAATAATGCGGCATACTTTTCGGGGCGGGGGCGCTGTGCAAGCGTTTGACTTGACATTTAATTTGATTATTTAAAGCCAGAGCAATTGGCATGTCGACTTCATGTAGTTCCACCGAAAGCCATTAGTCAGCGTCTGAAAGAGGTCGCAAAACTCTCGCTCAAGTGCTGCACATAAAATATGCGCAAAACTTTGTGCACAAACAAAATATTTGGTCAAGTTGGCAAAGTTTTTGGCTAAAAACCTTCGGATCGCCTTGGCCCCTCTCTTCCCCTCAAGCCGAAAAGTAAATGAAAAAGTATTAATATTTTCTGTTGCCAGCCGGCATTCGAATTATTTTTCCTCGGGGAGTGCGAACATTTAACATACACACGCATATGCACAAACACAAGCACAGGGAGAGGGATGGAGACAGCGCACAAACACAAAAGGACATCCAAAATTCGTACCCTTTCAGGAGCTAGCGAAATAAATATATAAAAAAGAAAGGACTTTGCTTATAAGCAAAAATATGTTTGCCGTGAATTCCGCGAAACGCTTTCGCCGCAATTTCGCAAAGTGCTGCGTGCAGATTAATTTAATTATCTGCCGGAAATTACTTAATTAAAAAAGGCTGCCAAAGATTTTTTTGATTAAATATTTGGAAGAAATGGAATGAGAGCAAGATTAGATTATTAAATGCATTTTATTATTCAATAAAATTAAATTACCTCAACTTGAAGCTCTTTTCCATACAATTTTTCAAATTTGGGCTAACTCGCTTCTGGGAACTATTTGGCATAGACTTTTGCTGTTTCCTTGTACTTTGCTAGGAGCCCTGCATGCTGTCATGTGTTTATTACCACGAAAAGTGTAAAACTAAAATGTAAACCCAGCGGCAACATGATATCCATTATCGTGCAGCCAGGGACCAAAGACCGAGAACCTAGCACCCTGGCACCCTGTCACCCGGGCACCCAGCCAGGGGGTCCTCGCTGTGACAGCTCGCCGAAATACAGCGTGAGAGAAAAAAAGCGATCTCAACACCAAAGCAAACACAGCTCAAAAACGAAAAAACGAAGAAGTGAAAGAGAAAAAGAAAAGTGCTCGGTGTGAATTTAATTTTGTGGCTTAAAATTGTTTGTGGTTTTTTTTTTTTTCATCATACCCTATATCCTATAATTGAGTTAAAGGGCGTATGTCTGGCTGGCTTAACTGCCGTAACATGTAATTAATGGGTCTTAAATATTATATTACAGTTATGTGCGTACCATATATTGCCATCTGCTCTTATAGAGATGCCTGCCCAGTTTCGTTATGGCAAGTCAGAGTGGAACTATTCCTAGTTTTGCTGATGTGTTCAGTTTGTACCTCCTCTACTTACAGACCTATAAATTACGTTGTTTACTCATTGAGGCTTGCTCAATAGTTGAACAAGGTTTTTGTAATTAATTTCTGCACCATTTTCATTTTGCTCTTACTCTTACGTGCTTTAGGATTTGATTAAGTTCGAATTTTTGTCTGGTTTATAGTAATAAAAATTGTAAATAAATAAATATTATATAAATTGGACAAAAATTATTAAAATATATTAAAATAAAACTATCTAAATATATTAAAATGTTTCATATTAACATATTTTATTTTCTTTATTGCTATTTTCATTTATGTATTTAACTAATTTATTATATATAATTTAATTAATTTTTTATAAATGTATATTTTACTCATTGATATCATTTTATTTAATATTTTTTAAGATATCTTGGCCTAATGTATAATAAAATACCAAATTTAAATTAAATATAATTTTCTCATAAATGATAGAACATTTAATTTTTCTTACAATGGCAACTTTTTATAAAAATAAATACAAAAATAACTTTTATTGAAAAAAAAAAAAAAAAAAAATTGTGTATAGTTATAGTTCTACATGGCTTTACCCAATACATTTATATGGAATATATATGGAAATGTTTAAAATCATGTTTTATTTGTTTGCCATTCGTATATGCGTTGCATTCGTATAAGCGCATGTGTAAAGAGAAACTAGTTAAACTTTTTAAAATTTTATGTTTTTTATAAAAAACTTTTTATGAACAATAGGCGAACAAAAGTGCATAGAAAGTAAAAACTTGCGATGTGTAAAATAGGTTATGTTTATTCAGATATATATACAAATACATAAATGTACATGTGTGTGTATATTTTCTGATGCTCATTCAACGCAAGGTATCTGCCAGTTGAGCCACTCATGCCGTAACTTAAATATTACCTTTTTTTGGCAACATGCTCGTCGCCGCAATATGTTTAATCAGCAGAGTAAACCAGGCAGGAGCTGACCAGGCACAGGCTCAGGCTCAGGCTCTGCCTCTATCTCTGGCTGAGGCTCGGCAACGCCTCCCACACACACACACACACACACACACGCACAAAGGAGGGAAAAAAAGCAAAAGGACCTTCGCTTTGGCGACTGGCCGCAAATGTCCGTCTCTGTGTCCTGCGAATAAAAGTTGTCCCTTTTATGCACATGCACAGAGACACGATGTATACGATGTACGATATTTATATGCTACGCTGTATATTTAATTTTAGTGCATCATAAAGTTGGCAAAGTCAATGACCAGTTAAGTCAACAGATGAACCAGCCACCCAGTTCCCGCCTGGGCGTGGCTGTTGCGCTGGGCGTGAGCACGAGCTGCGCCCATAAACTTCTGAATGTCCAGATTATCCACATTTGTGAGTTATTTGAATTTGCACATCGCTTGCAATTTAATAAAATATTTCAATGGGACCTGCGCCACTAAATGAAAGCCACAAAATCATAATAATTATAGTAATAATAATGACAAATCATAATACACCAGCCGCCGAGCACATCTCTAGGATGATGATATTATTGAAATGTGGCTGGCTGTCTGGCTGTCTGTCTGGTTGGCGTTAAGCGCTGCCCGCGGCCTCTGCCGCGTACCGAAAAGCATCCTCGAGAATTGTGCAACATTTTACACTCGACTGCGAGCAAAAAAATATATTTTCGTAAAATATTTTTATACCCGCACCAAGCGTATGCTATGGGGCATAATCGCAACTATTACCAGAGCTTTTCATTCCTCGCATCTGCCGTTTGGAATTTATGGCCACGGCAATCGAGGATGAGCACAGCTCGTGCCTACGAATTCAGTTTCTCTTCAGATTCCAAACAAATTGGATAGTTAGAACTGGTTTATATAATTGACAACGAGCCGAGCCTGACATGAAATCAAATTTCGGGCATCAGCTCAGCTTGATATTGAATCAAATTTCAGTTTTCCCAATGCAAAATAATAAATACAATTTCCAGTGTGAAATAATAAATAGCAAATTTTGCGGCTCTCATCATAACAATAAATTGCAAAAGTTTCTCTCAAATTTAAATCATATTTTAAGGCTTTGGTTTTTCATGGAACAGTTTCAATGCAGTTGGTTTTCAAGGAATTACGATTCAAGTTAACATACATTCGTTTCATTTGTTTTTACTATCAGTTGGTTTACTTTAAGGCTTAAGTTGGTTTTATGTTTTACATTCACTCAGCCATTCAGCTATCCAGCTATTCAGCAATTCACATCAATGAACTCGGATTTTGGTTCATAGCTTGAAAAGTTTACAATGATTCAAACAATTCAATTGTACAATTTCATTTACACGCTCGTTCGCCTCCAAGTAATGCACATCATAATTCATGTTTTCCCATATTTTGTACGCAATGCACCCCAAATTTAATCAGCAGCCAAACAAAGTTTTTCGTGGTAACAGCTGAAGGCCAGGCGCTGGTGCTTAACTAATTTTGGCTCTGCGGCTGAAGTGGCTATAGCATATACATGTGGTATATATGAATAAATATTTTAAATATACAGAATATACATGCTCGTTCGATATAAATATGAGCCAATTCAATTTGCTTTATTTGTCTTGTTTTTTTGTTTAATCTCACTCTTTATCTTTAAATATTTAAATTATTTTTTAAAAGCCAAAATATATAAATTACAATAAAATTTTACTTAATTTTTTCTTTATTTATTTTAGTGCTTCAAATCGATTACAAATAAAGTTTTACAGTCAAGCCATGTTAAGCTCTTTGCGTGCAGTAGTTAAATATTATTAAGTGGAACATGTTAGCCACTTTGTATAATTTAATAATTTAATAAATTCATATATTTGCTGGGTTTGTTAAAATGGAATCTGAATTTTGATGGGTTGAGATAAAAGCAATTTGTTACAATGTGTTTAACAGAAATATTGTTAATGGCTCTAACAGTAATTGAAATTGGGCAACGAGAGAGTTGAACAATGAAAAGCTTGCAAATTTCAGATCTGAATGATCCAATTGTTCTTTAAACTAACTACTTCTAGCTATTTACTGTTATATCATTTATTAAAACTCAAATAGTAGGCAGCTCTTCTCTTTTTATGACTTTCAGTATATAATTGAGAATCTGCCATAGCTCACTAAGATCTTTTTCGCAAAGTACTTTTTTTCCATAAGCAAAAGAAGCCGTAGGAATGCAAAAACGTATGTTAATAACCTGAGCTTAGTTTATATATGAATGTGTATACTTATAATATGCTATTAAGCATATATTATTATGATGTTAAGCCCTCGTTTCGTGGCTGTCAGATTAATGAATTTTAAATAGTTAAGATTTCGTCTCACGTTGCCATCTCTAGGCTGCGTGTAAGCAGCTTGCACAGGTATTTGGTAGTTATGGGGCGTTTGGCATTCCTTTATGTGTGCTCGCACACTTGCTGTGAAGGAAGTGTTTGGGCCAGAGTGGGATGTCTTTATGTATTGGTTGTAGCTGCTCCGGCAGCTGCTATTGCTACTGCAGCTGCTGCTGCTGCTGCTGCTGTTCCTGCCGTTGCTGCTGCTGCCGTAGCTGTTGTCGCTGTTCCTTCTGCTATTCTTGAATTTTATGCTTCCACAGGTAGTGGGCGGGATGGGCGTGGGCTGGTTTGCGGCTTCCTTGGCTGGATGGCTCGATTTAAGCTGGCTTCGTGCGGCGCCCTGGCGGGTGTAGCTCCCCGCTGTATGCTTAACGTGGGCGCTCGGGCACAATGCGTTTTGATTGATGTTGCCTGTTCGCTGGATGCTTCCTGTTTTGCTTCTCGCTTGCTTACAATCAATTTAAATGCGCCGTTGTGCATTGTAAAAAGTTCCTTTTTGCTCTTGTCGGCCAAATCGTTATGTGAGGCCACAAAAATGGAATAGTGGGACACACGAACACACTCACACATACACAGAGAAAGAGAGAGGGGGAAGCGCTCGAAATTGATGCTGTTTGCTTTGGTAGGTGTTGCACTTGCCACACAGCCCCAAATGCAACTTGATGCAGGTTTCCTTCTGTTTAGTTGTAGTTTCTGTTGTTGGTCTTGTTGTTGTTGTGTTGTGCTGAGCAAGCCAAATCATTTATCATCTTTATAGCCAGCTCTATGTGCACTGGGGCTAATCGAAGCCTGAATATCGGCTCTGGCTACAAAGGACAGATACAAGACTTTGTCCTTCCATAAATAACAGCAACACGAATCAATCAAGTCTCAAGACAGCCCAGCGGGAGGAGGCCGGGGAAGAAGAAGCAGAAGCAGCCGGGCATGATTGAAGCCAAGCATTATTCGGGTTCGCTTCAGATTTCAATTTGCAATTTCCTTTTTTGCGTGTCATTAAAATAAAAAGATATTATTGCTTGTTGCACTCGTCCAAATATATTCACATTTTTTGTTAAATAAAATAATAAATAAATAAAATGAAACATAAATTTATTATTTATTTATTATTTATTTAATTAAATGATTTCTTAAAAACTTTTTTCTGACAATTTAATAGAAATATTTTATATTGTTATAAATACTGTTATTAAATAATATTTGTTTGTTTTTTAATTATTTATTTATTTTATTTTGTCATTATCGAAATTAATAAAAGCTTTCACCTGGGTTTAAAAAACCAAAAACTCATTGATTTAGCGCTTTTAAATATTTAAGAAATTTTCCGAAATATAAAATTTTTAATAATAATATGTATGTCACATTTCTCAAAAATAATTGAAAGTATTAGTTAAATTTCATATTATTATTAATTTTTTTTTTTAACTTTTGTTTCTTAATAAAAGAATATATTATGAATGCGTAGTTTTCACAATTTTTTAATACTTACTTTAGGTAAATCAAATATGTATGTATATATTCACGCTCTCATATATACTATATGTAAAACATCTTTTTAAAATCCTTGTTTTAGTTGACATGTCCAAAGCTGTGTGAAACTTTTTGGGCTTGAATTTAAACATACATAAATTTAATAAACATTTTTATTCTTTGAATTTAGAAGAGGAATGCCTCTGCTCAACCATGAAGCCCTACTGTACATAAATATTCTTGAATTTGTATTCTTTTGCTCACAGACAGAAAACATAAAATATATTCTGAAGCATACAACCACAAATACATATATAAATATATATGTATATAGCAGTTGTCAATATGAAATCATATGTATTATTCATAATTGAAAAGTTTTCTGTAAATTATGTAAATTTCTTTTTAATACTTGAAGTATTTTTTAAGTGTATTTGAAATTGATTTGTGACCCACATTCATTGTTAAATTCTCTCAGTTTTTTGGTTTATGGTCTATCTTTTTTCTTTTTTTTTTTTTTTTTGGTAATTTCTATGAATGAGCACACAGAACTTTACCAACAAAAGTGCCAAACTGTCTGCAACAATCAGTTGGTCAATTTCTCAAAGTCAAAGCTCGCTCGAATAATGGCCTTAGTGCCCACCGCCCAGCGCCACGCCTACTTTTGGGTAGTGACTAAAAGTTGTTTGCTTGTTTGTTTGTGGCGTGCACTTTTAACTCGATTAACTATTTGCAAATATTCGAATTAAAGTCGTTTCTGTTATTTCCTTCTCCACTTCGTTCAGCTCGAGCTCTTCAAGCGATAATCAACTTCTCGCCTTCTAATTCCCAAGCGGCTATTGCGCAAATTGAATTGATGTGGCTCACTTGTCCGTTATCTTATTTTAGCCCAGTTAACTATGCGACGCACTCGAGCTATAAATAAATTCAACAAGTCGGAGTCCTTCTGGCTGTTGTGTGTGTGTGTGTGCCGTGATTGCCGATAAGTGATGATTGATTCCTCGTTGAGCACAGATGAATGAGTATCGTTTGCCAGCCGAATGAGCCGCCTCACATTGTTTGTTTAATTCAACGCCAGTTTATTAATTTAGCTACTTACAATCGGAAATTACTCAATGCTGAGCAAGAGAACAAGCGCGTAAGCTCCTAGAATCCCTTCCTTGTTGTTGTGTTTATTTTATGCCCGATGATAAATTTGTTTATTAATGTATTCAGTCTGCAAACGATGGCATAGTGATTCTGTCTGTAATTGAAACTGCGATTGGCTTTTTTGCTATAAGGACTTTTTCATCAATATGCTGCCTTAATTAATGCCACAGGAATAAAAAATTAAAATTGTGAGTGTGTTCCTCTCGGCAGCTTTCGCAACAATCAGAAAATATGGTATTTTAATGAGTTTATGCTGATTTGGTTTTTCATGCATTAGCGTTAATTAATATGTAGATATTCGTATTATATTCCTGAATTATATTTGATTTTGATATTCAATTTGAAAGAGAGAACGTTGACAAATGCATAAGCATATATTTTTTATTTATTTGTTGTCGTTTTTATTTTAATTTAATTTGAAATTTAATTCCCATAACTGAGTCTGTTCTTTAGTCAGCCTTTCTGACTTCTATTAATGTACACACACTGAAAAGAGAAATGCCTGAAGAAATTACTCTGATTTCCTACCCAACGATCGAATGAGAAACGAACGAGTGCGAAAAGAGAGTTCGGCCCTGGGAGAGTCGACAGTTGGCAGTCATATAAAAGCAAGTCTGCTGCACTGTGTCTTCAGTCGCTCCCCTCGTCTCTGGGTGGCCAGTCGGGCTGTGCTGTGCTGTCCACTTCACCTGTTCGTCTCGGTGGTAAATATTTAAATAGTTAAGTCTACTGGTATTAAATATTTTAAGCAGAACTGTAATGATATTTATTAAGCGTCATTATAAAATAATTATCCTTATTTTAACGGGGAAATTATCAATGAAATTAAATATTGAGTGTCGTCAAGCATAATTTCTCAAAAAGAAAATATATGTATATTTATTGTTCCTTATATTCCTAAATAAATATATAAATGTATATAATAATAATAAATGGTTCTACATTTGATAAATAATAAAAATAATTTAATAAAATAATAAAAATTTTTGTGTACACTTGGATTTATTATAAAATTAAGAATATATTGATTACCTTTGTTTTTTGTATTTTATTTTATTTTTTATTTAGTTAAAGTTGTTGCATATTTCATTATTTTGAGAGACTTTCTGTATATTTGTCTTTAAGCCATCATAAACTTGCTTATGAAATCTTATTTATTTCCTATTATTATAGAGAATACATTAATTCCAGCTCATCACACTCTGCTGTTGTCTTTCATCACTGTTTGTTTATTATAAATTCTTTTAAACAAAGCACCCAAAAGTATGCAAATGTTTGTTTTGTATTTGTTATCAATGCATATGATTATGCGATAGTTCGGTCGATTGCTCTTTATTAATTGTTTTCATTAAGATACCAAATTTGAATGGCGTTCAACACTTAAAAATAATAAAACAATGTTATTATATTTTCTTTTATAACATGTTGTATTCTGATACTGTTGCATTTATTTTATATTTTATTTGTTGTGAATTGTGGAGAATCTGTACATTAAATATGATTTTAAATATTGGCATAATTATTGCATCGTTTTAAATGAAATAAAAATATATTATATATATAACTTCTTGCTGAAAGCAAAGGGAAAAATGAATAAATATATAAATTTAAATTTCTCTAATTAAAATTTTTACTTACAACAAACAAAAACTTTGAGTTATCTGTCTTAATAAAATAATAAAATAATAAACAGTATATTAATAAAATTTTATTGATTAGAATTGCATTCAGCAAGATTTATATACTTGAGTGTATGCACATAAATTAATAAATATTGTACTTGTATATGTAAATAATAGCCCTTCAAATAGGCACTCACTGATTGAGCTGTTTTGCTGAACAACTTTGGGCTTTAGGTCTGGAAATAATAGTTCTTCCATGAAATGCACACGAGAGAGTGCTTGAATTTTGAAAAACCAATAACCGAAATGCTTTTAAGCTATCTAATTCAATGGGCTCTCAAACTGTGACCGCTACAGCAATTTGTCTCCCATTCGAGTTGAACTCGAATGCGCATTGCTCGCAGCCAAATGGCAAATTCACGCAATTAAACACCAAATTGAATTATGCATAGCAAATATGTGTGTATGTGTTTGTGTCTATGTGTGAGTGTGTGCGTGAAGTAAACAAATTGATTTTGATTTATTTATTTATTGATGCAATGTGTGCGCACGTTCTCAATTTTTGCAGTGCCAAAAACAGAAGCAGACCAACAACTGAAAAAAAAGGCGATTTCGTTGACCCAAAATGTCGGAGCTGAGCCCAACTGGACATAGTTGGTTGGCGCTGGCCTAGAAAATGTCAACGCCGTGAATCATGTGCTCTACGCATTGAGGTGGAGACACACACACATACAGATCGTTACACAACACAAAACAGAGCAGAGAACAGAGAGCAGAGCAAAACAAAACGGAACAGAACAAACACTATTACACTATACAACACGGTGCGAACTGTACAATGGTCATCCAGTGCACATGCGATTGCAATTGCAGTGATAGAGAGAACCGCAGCTCCTGTTTGCCACGCCTCACGCTGCGACTAAGTGCCACGCCCCTGGATGCTGGCAATGATATGGAGCATCGTTTGTCCTACTATCGCCGGCTATCGAATACCTCATCAGCGCTCTACGGCAGCTGTCCCCAATTGCTGCCCATTGGCCAAACGTGCCACAGCCACAGCCAGAATCAAAATCAGAGTCAGAGTCAGCTGCAGAATCTGAGTCGCAGCCTGGAGCAGCAGCAGCAGCAGGAGCAGGAGAGGGAGCGTGAGCTGAGGCCATACTCGAGTCTGGTGCGCACCAAGCACAGAAGCTCCGTGCTGTGCAACAAATGCGCTCTGTGACGAAGATACAACCTAAGCTGTGAGCATCCCGAGTCGCAACAACCGCAACTGCATCCACATCCGCAACAAGGCCGCAACAAACCAGCGCCAGCAAAAGAGACAGCCGCAGCTGCAGTCAGCGGCTCAGAGGCACGGCAGGAGACGGCTGCCACGCTCAGCACACCACGATATTTGTGTGCCGAGTGCCGATTTAACAACCAGCCGCTGGCCTGGTGGGTCTCATGTCCGCGTCTCTCCAATCTGCCCGCTGAACAGCCTCAAATGCCAACTCCAGCCATGCCGTCACAGCCAGCAACAGCTCAGTCACAAGCCCAGGCCCAGGCCCAGGGCCAGGCACAGGCACAAGCACAGTCCCAGGGCCAGGCCCAGACCCATCACTGCCATGCCCCGAATCCGGCCCGCTTTCCACTGCAGGCGGGCAGCGCCAAGCGGCATTGTGACAATTTTGGCAGTTATGCCACATTGCCCAACATCGAGCAGCAGCAGCAGCAGCAGCAGCAGCAGCAGCAGCAGCTCCATCATGCGCCCAGCTATGGGAATGTGGCCTGCAGTCGACATTGCGCGGCCTCTTCAATGCCGCCGCAACCGGAGCCACCGCCACCGGCGTCCAGTCTGCGCTGGTATGCGCCGGGCAGTGGCAATCCCAATGCCAATCTGACTCCCAATCCCAATCCCAATGCCTGTTGTTATGTTTACAATCCGACGCCCCACTACGCCCCCGAGCTCTGCGTTTGCGATAATTGGTATCACCAGCACCAGCAGCAGCACAGAGGCATCCCGCCGCCTCCTAAGCCACTTATGCCCAATGGCGGCTGCTACTTGGGTGAGTAATGAGCCTGCCCTGCAGCCGACTGCAATCCACTGCAGTCCGCTGCAGTCCGCTGTGCGCGCTGTTTTCTATTTAATCAACTTTCAATTGTCCATGCCGCAGGCTTTGACACTGCCCACCATCCCAGCCACATCACCGACGAGGAGGACTCGGCGTTTCCTGCACTCGCCGATCGTGAGTTCCATTTGCTGCATCGCAACATCCCAGCGCTGCGTCGCACGGGTGTGGACACAACACGCATACGACAGGTAAGCCGGCCCGGACAGCCAGCACGTCCAATTACAGCTCTAACTGCCTGTCAAAGCGAATAACTCTTGACTGACTGCATTTGCTCTGCACCACATTCACCACCGCAGTACTTCTACCCGGACGGCGGCTGGGGCTGGATCATCTGTGGCGTCTCCTTTCTGGTGCACATTCTCACCACGGGCCTCCAGCTCAGCTACGGCCTGTTGCTGTTCTACGCCGTGCAGCATTTGCACAACACAGGTGGCATAGGTAAGTCGAGTCAAACACGTACTATTATTGATATTATTCTTGTTTAAATTATATGTACTTATATTTTTATCAACTTTATTCTCTGCTTATCTATTGAGCATTTACTTTTTTACGTGTTAAATACTTTTTATATTTCATTATTAAGCAACTACTTTGGTATATTTTTGAGTGGTCTTACAATTTTATGTTTTAAATCTCTGATTTTAAATAACTAAATAAATCAATTTTTAGTAATATATATTTTTATTGTTATATTGATACCATTTATTAAGCTCTCTTTTAGCCACTTGAGTAAACTTGATTATACTTCTCATACATTTCTCTTCATTTAAATTCCAAAGGGAGTTTTCCTTTCCCTCATCGTTTTTGGCTAATGAAGTTGAGTTTGTCGAAACTTCAAGCCAAAATTTATTCAAAACTTTGTATTCACAACTCCAGCAACCTGAAACAATACCTTTTGATATTGACCTCAATTTACTTGTGATTCGCAATTGACGATGAAGTTAGTCCAGTTTCAACTTACTCTAGTCTTGTTTTCAAATCATTGTCTTGCTTGCAGACCTAATATAAACAATTAAATTCACGATTGAAGAGCTTGCTCTACTTTTTTTAGGAACAAAAAGATGTTTCTTAGCAAACTTTTAATTTGATTGATTCCTTTGAGACAGCTCATCCAGCTTTGATTCCAACAGAAAACAATATGCCTAATGAAATATCAAATTTGTGAGCTGAGATGAGCTTGATATAGAAACAAACAAAAATAATTAATTTAATTTATATATGGTCAATAAATTTCTTACTAAATCTCTACAATTTTTATGACCTCTTTCATAATATTTAAAAATAATACTTATAATAATAATAATAATAATATTAGTAATAAAATGAAAAAACAAATTTTTATAAAATGATTATAAAATATAATATATAAATATTGTTTTTATTATTTGAATATACATATATCTAATTGATCCATCAATATATTCACCCTAACATAAAAGTAAACTGAATTTAATCTCAAATTGAAATTTTAAACCGTAACAGAGATCCAGAATTATTTATTAAAATTTTGTTGTTGTGCCGCATAAGCTCAAATAATTAATTAGCCTCTGTGAATTTTTATGTCTTCTGTTTCATTTATTTATACACCCAAGAAACAAAAAAAATCATTATGAAATTCCTTTGCAGAGCTCTTGGGCGCTCTGAGCTGGTCCATCTCGATGCTGGCCATACCGTTTGTGGTCTCTCTGTGCCGGAAACGCTCCATACGTCTGCTCTCGATTGTGGGAGGCCTTGTGATGCCGCTGGGCATTCTGTTCACATCATTTGCCACGGAATTCGGTCAGGTTGTTTTTAGCTATGGTGCGTATATAGAGTCCATAAGTTATATAAATTTGTATGTCAGCGAGGGGGCAGAGCGGGGAGAGTGGGATCGGGGGGAATATACTTAAGCTGTATGCCGGATGTGCTGCTCACCATTTGGGTTTGCTTGGCAGGCATCGTCTTTGGCATCGGCGTTTCCATGGTGCGTGAAGCCTCCACCGTGATGCTGGGCAATTACTTTAAGCGTCGCCGGCAATTCGTCGAAATGGTGGCCATGTCCGGCGAGGGCGTTGGCATCGCTTTGTTCTCCGTCATCCTGAAGGAGGGCGTGGGCAAGGCCGGCTGGCGCCTGGGACTGCAAATCGTTGCCGCACTCACGGCGCTCAGCTTTTTCATGGGCCTCATGTATCGACCGGCTTCCCTATACCATCCGCAACGCCGTGCCATTCAACATCTCAAAAATCAACGCAAAAAGGTGAGTAAAAATAAAAAAAAAAGAAAGTGAGACAGAAAGAGAGAGAGAGAGAGAGAGAGGGAGGGCCCTATTGTTGTTGACTGTGACTCTTGTGTTTAGCTGCGCGAGAAGAAGCCCAAACTGACGCAGGAAGTGGAGTCACCCACCAAATACTTATTCCTGGACATATCATCACTGAAGTCGGGCACAGTTAAGATCCTATTGATGACTTCCAGTGTGGCTGCCTTTGGCATCTATACGCCCATGTTCCTGATGGTGAGTGCAAATTCAATTTCGTCTAACGTCAATTTTACAGCATTCCAATCGTCCACTAGGCCCTCAATGCTGCCAAGGAGGGCTCCGATGTGCAGGAGCTGGTGCTGCTGCAAACCTTTCTGGGCATCTCCATGGCTCTAGGCGTTGTGCTGGCCGGCGCTCTGCTGCGTCGCTGCTTTGTCATACGACAATTTGTGATCAATACCAAAATTGTTGCGCAGGTAAGTCATGAAGAGTTTTTCATTCAGATATTCTTGATATGGATGTGCCTCGGTAAGGAGTGGAATAGCTTTGTGCTTGTGAATGGCTACAGTTTTGGCCATATTAGTTATTTATATATTGAACGAGCTGTTGTTGAAGTGCTTGATTGATTGAGTGTGGGAGCTATAAAGCGAGTTCCGATTGATTCAATTATTGAATGATTGGTGATGACTATTTATATATATGTATGTATATGTATTTATACATATTACCTAATTCATTAACATCAGCTAAATCGAATATATATGAAACAGATTCCTTATTAATAATACAGATTAACAAGTTTATTTGGATTGGGAGATTAATAGACTACTCAAGACATTTAAAGTCAACTTGACATTGCCATGATTAACTGTAGGCGAAACATAGTTCCTGTATGCTAAACAATAATTTCCCTAGCTTGATTGATTGACCGACAGCTAATAAAACTTTTTGTATGCTATCAAATGGACAGAAGTGTTTATTTAGCTTGATTGATTGATTGACAGGCAGCGAAACATATTTGCTATATGAAGTCATACAGACAAATAGTGCTTATTTCGCTTGATTGATTGACTGACTGACTGATACTGACACATTAGGCAGATGTATAGATTATCTAAATGAAAAATTTGCTGGAAAGCTTCCATCAAGTGTTCAATTGATTGATTATTGAAATTGAAATAAAACCTTTTTTTCATCTGCTGAAGATTAATAATTTTTTATATAAATTCCCCTATATTAATTTTTCATCTTCAAACCTACTTAATGACTACACAACTATAAATTGGTGCTCAACCAAACCACGAGTTCGTGGCCAACTAATTGTCATATTAAAATATAAATTATTAAAATTTTATAATCCGCAAATTCGCTAATGTGCCGGGCAATGCGGGAGAGATGAAATATTTATTAGCGTACACAAAGCTGGTGGGCATCCAATCTAGATGCCCACATCAGAGTTGAAAATTGAATTAAACTCAACTCTTTCGTTCTATTTGCAGCTGTTTATATCCATTGTGGCGCTGGCCATACTATTCCTATCCTTTGTCATGGGCTACAAAGGACTCTGCATACTCAGCTGGCTGTACGGCATCGGGCTGGGCGGCTTTCAGTACTCGCTGAAGATTTTGGCACTGGAGCGCATCAAGCTGAAGCACTTCTCAAAGGCCTGGGGTAGGTGTTGTCACCCTTGTCACCCTTGTCCACCCCCAGTTCTCAATAGGAGCTAATGTCTCGCTTAACTTCTGCTTTGCAGGCTTCATACGGGGCGTCGAGTCGGTGCCCGTGCTGATTAGTGTGCCCCTCACCTCGTTTCTCAATGACTATTCGCTGAAGTATGGACGAGCCGGCTATTATATATGCTCTGCGGCGGCTGCTATCTCGGGCATCATCATCTTCTTCATTAGCGAGTCGCAGGACCAGCAGCACCAGCAGCAGCAGCATCAGCAGCGCGGCCATCTCAATGGGCATCTGCCGACGCCGATGCTGATGCGGCACTCCTCGGCGCGCCACCATCGGCCGAACCTGCATTTGGATTACGGCTATGGCGAATATCCCGCTCCCGATTTGCTCAGCCGTAGCTGCATTAGTTTGAATCAAATGGAGCCTTATCTGGGGGCCAGCAATCCCCACTATTGCCAACGTCACATGCTGCAGCAGCCGCTTGCCACGCCCACGCCCACGCCACATCATCATCATCTGCCTGTCCAGCATATGCATTCGCATTCGCATTTACATCAGCATCCCCATCTGCATCCGCATCCGCACCCACACCAGCATCCACAGCCGCATTCACATCCGCATCCGCATCCGCATCCCCAGCAGCTGGCCTGCCACAATCTGGACATGCAGCCGGCCCGCCTGCCCTATCAGCTGGGCCAGGGCAGCATCGGCGCCAAGATGGGCAAGCGACTGCAGCGCAGCCTCTCCTTCATCCAGCAGCACAACTGCTGCGACGGCCAGATGTACTGCAGCTGGCACAGCACCTACGAGCTCGGCTGCCGCAAGTCGCCCAAGTAAGTAAGATCGATGCACTTGATAACCGCCGAGCAAGAGCTGCTTGTACTTAATTAGTGTTTACGGCTAAAAGCTGGCTCTGCTAAACCCAGTATTAGTGCTAAATTAGATAAGCCAATCAAGCTATTTTACAGTGGGACTCCAATCAAAGTTGTGCAGTCAGATAATTTGATTCATTTCTTGTATTTAATTTGAGAATAAACCTATTAAAGCTAACCGCCATCTATATTAGCAGAATATCTTGGCTAGATTCGACTACCCAACCTCTACTTGCTGTTCCCATACCTCAGACAGATTTTTGAGAGTTCATTAGTAAAGCATGAGTTTGACAGCATCTAGCTTCATTGAAAGCAAACCTTTTTTTTCTTTTTGTTTCCTCCATCAATTTACAGCATGAAACGTAAAAAAAGGAACGTCCATCCTTCACTTGCGGGCATCTGGATGTTGCTTGCTTACAAATTGCAGCGGAGTTATCCTTACTGTTTAATTTGTGTGCTTATCAGAACTGGAATGAGTTAATTAGCTGGTCAGTCAGTCAGTTAATTAGTGAACCGCGCTGGCGTCAATCAGTCAGTAAATCAATCAACCAGTTGGGCAATCAATTAGTCAGTAAACCATTTAGTCAATTTGACGAATTATCACTTTGCGTGTTAGTCAATCAGACAAACAGCGAGTAAGCGAATGAGTCAATCAGTGAATGAAGCGGGCAACAATCATACAATATATATCAGTTAGTAATTAAAGTCTAGGGTCAATAAAAGAAACTCAATCATGACATCTATAATCAGATATATAATCAGTTAAGCTAACAAAAATTAATGTCACTCAGTCAATAAATCAATTATTAATTCAATTAACATTTTTAAGGCATAGTCAATCAATCTTTGATTGAACACACCGTTTCAAAAGTTACTTAATTATACTTTCAATCAGTCAATCATCTATTTGCAAGTCAATTTAAGTCCAATGACCATCAATCATTAGTTCAATCAAAAGCTTACTTAAATATTCATCATTCAACTAGGCTATAAGAAAATCAATGCTATGAAGTCAATCAATCCATCATTAACTTAAATCGAAAAGTCAGTCAGGCAGTAAAACAATACTAACCAAAGTTCTTACACAAAAGCTCACCCAAATAGACTGTCAGTCAATCATTGATACGTAATATAATGACATAAATCCACAAGAATATTTATTACTTTATATTTGTATGTAAATGTAATATTTCTTGAGCGAGAATTTCCCACATAATCAATTGAATGGCTAAATGAACTTTTGATAATAATACTCGAATATTTGAATTATTATTGGCATGAATGCATCTGTACGTCATGCTGACTGAATGCACTTGACAGCAATCCAAGCTGAGTGCTTGCATTCGGCTTGATTAGGTTTTTCGGTAATGTGTAATGGGTGTGCGGCTTGGATTGGCTAGTTAACGGGTAACTGACGTTCAATTATTCAAACTACTGACGCGCTGGTGGCAAATGCCGTGAAGCCCTCGAAAGGCAATGGGTAGTTGTTCGGCTTCGTGTCGGCGTCAACAAAATGTCAACAACATCATTGCACTTGCACTTGCGCTATTTATGCAGCTGAAGCAGCTCTCTAGAGAGTCTCCCCATCTCACTCACCTCACATCTCTCTCTCTCTCTCTCTCTCTCTCTCTCTCTGACTGTGGACGTGTTTATTTGCAGATCTCAGGACAGGCAGCCACTCATATGTACTTGCAGCCCCAACTCGACGACATATGGAGGAGGAGGCGGGGGCGGGGGCGGCAGTTCGGCACGCAGTCGCAGCGTGCCAGAGGGCCTATCGACCATGTCGCAGCAGTGTAACTGCCGTCATGGGGCTGGCCTGGCAGCTGGGGCAGGGCCATCCTGTGAGTTTATCTACGTGCCGCACGCCTACGCCTCATTGCAGCGAACGCCACATCGACAGAGTCGCCATGCCGGAACAGGAGCAGGAGTCGGAGCAGGAGCAGGAGTCGGAGCAGGAGCTGGAGCTGGCAGCAGCTGTCAGGCATCCAGAGGCAATCCGCAATGCCGGCTGAAGCGTTCCCAATCGCTAAGTCGTCCCGTTCATTTCGTAGAGCAAATCACCACCTCCGTCTAGGGGCGGGCAGGCGGACTTAGAGTTATTTTGTAGTGTACTCCAGTTACGTGAATCGAATTCCGAATTGTCACTTCTTTCTAGTCTTTTGTCGTAGTTAGTAGCACGTGCTATAGTCCAAGTCGAAAAATCCCACAAAGAAAAAAACACAAACAAAACAAAAACAAAAACTAAATAAAAATCGCAACTTGATGAATTTTCTAAAATCTATAAACCTATTATGATATACAATACTATTCTGTGCGGTTTCAGCGCATTGAATTCGTCGATTTCTAAAGCATAAACTAAGATTAATAAAACTCACACACACACACACATATTCACTCACATACATACACTCACACTGTTAGCAGACGTAAAGCTTTATCATTGTCTCAATACAAAAGTATTTAAATGAACTTTGCTACCAGGCAAAAAATTATCATAACAAAAGAAAACGCAACAAAGAGCAAACAACAGAGAAATAAAATAAAAATCGAAAGATAAATATTAACAAACGAATAAACAAAGAGGCCAAACACCAGAGCGGGTCGAACACATATTAAATGGTCCATTTTAATACAAACATACAAATTATCCACCGATACCAATACGAAATATACTCGAGTCGTGCCAATTATACGGGCGACGGCACACTTTCGGTACTTTATTTTTAAATTGAATATTCCATATATGTATATACATATTTGTATATGTATATGTAGTTGGCCGCAGTGCGAAAATACTCGAAGCACTTTTGCCATTCTTACCATTCGTTGTGCGATTGAGCCTTATTTTTAAAGAAGCGCATATTAAGATATTACAGTGATATCGATATCATCACATTGATGTCATCATTTTAAATCCAAGCAGCGAGGCAACTAATTAAGAGCCAACTTAAGCGTAAAAGGGACATATGTGCAAATACTTAAACAGAGATGAGCTAAGACAGGGAGCGAACAGAAATTAAATTTGAATTGTAAATTCAACAATTAAGTGAGGCACAAATTCAATTATATTCAACATAAACTAAGCCTTTAATTCATTAAATTAATGAATGCCCCAAGGAAATACAAGTTGTACAATTTAAATATCTGCGGATTACCGAAGATCGTATACCCTTGCAGACCAGTTGAGGAATCTATATTATAAGTTGTTATCTCTATGAATATGTATTTAATGTAGATGAACTTATTGATGAGAATGATTGTCTGTTATGAAAGATGAGGAACGTAGTATAGGCATTATTTGTTTATGCTTAATTTCAAAATTTATTTAAAATATATTTAGAATACACTTCAAAAGTTTTCTTAATTTGTTACAGAAAGAATATATAAATATTTAAGCATTTTCTGTTTCCTTAAGTCGTTATGTTATATAAATTTTAAACTTCATTTATGTTTCCTTATATCTGTTAAATTCATCAACAGTCAATTTAAATTACTTTTGACCAACTAGAATTATTTTAACTAACTAAAACAGAGATCGATGCATCGCATACTTTTCCACTCCCCTCAGTCATTTGCTGCGGAAATAGAGTTTTCAAACCACGAAAGTTGTTTTAAGTCAGATCAAAGTTTTGCCACACTAAATGACTTTTCCAATAGGAGCACGCATCGAAGCGGTATGTGAAAAGTGATTTCTGGATTTGTGTAAACAAATTTCATGAGACTTATGACTTTGAAGTACTCGTTAAGGACAATGACAGGCAAACACATGAAGCTAACTGCAATCGAATGTAGATGCATGATAATCAATTTAAATGATTTCCTAAAAATTCTCCAAAAACAAAAAATAAAATTGTATAAAAATCTCCTCATTTGATGTATTAAAACCTTAGCTGATACATTTTAATTACAAAGGGCTTTCTGCTGCTTATTTTAAAATTTACAAATCATATTATTGGCATTCATATGAAGAAATAAGTTTGTTCTTATATCTTATATTGATGTTAGAGGTCATAAACTTTATCTCATTATACCCTAAAGCCATTGAAAATAGGAAATCAGGCATTATTTTTAGATTCTACATCCAACATTTATAAAAAGTCAATAATTAAATTTAAGCTTATCTCAGAATTCTTATCTTAGCTTAAATATACGAACATTTTACTAAATTCAGTTAACACTTTAATGAAAGTAATTACTCCGTAGCTTAAATAATTAGGAATGCCAACTGAATTTTGAATGAACCAGCTACCACACTCCACTCAAATTTTGTTCAAACATGTTAAATTCCCAGCTAATTTGCACTTTTGATTCGAGCCATAAACAAAACATTTTGAAACTGTTTCGCTCCCGTTATGCGTCAACACCTGTCCTATCGCAGTGATATATTTTAGCTCAGCGCAGAGGGGACAGCATTTAATGCGGGCTCGGACATTTATTGATAGATATTTATGTGCTTGACACAGTCTGCAGGGGTATCCATAATACGCAAAATATTGCCTTGAGCAACAAAACCAACAAACTGCCAAAATATGCAATAAAAAGCTAATTTACTCTAAAAATAAATGTCGAAAACGGCAAAACTGAAACGCGAAATTACATATAAATTCTGCTCAAAAACAATTTTATCAAAACTCCAAAAAAAAAAAAAAAAAAAAAAAAAAAAAATACTTTTCCATTTTCTTTGGGTGCGATGTAATTTGCGCCATTTGTGTTCAGTGCAAAAAGTTTGCATAAATTTAACATAAATTATTTACACACACACAGACATTCACACTCACACTCACGTACACAAACACATACACTCACACATAATTCATGCATATCTAAATGCGCCAATCTACGCTCGAAACAAAATACTATTTCAATTTGTCAAAAGAACTAAAAGTAAATAAAAAAAAAAAAAAAACTATTTAACTTAAGGTAAAATTGTAGTTAAAAACACAAATAAATTAATATATTACATTAGATATGCAAATTTTTGAACTAGGCGCCATTGCGAGATCTTCTCGCTGGCAACTCATCAAACTTGTACTTTAATAATTGAATTTGTAACTCTTTATCATTGGTAGCTTAGTGATAAATGTTAAAATAAAGCAAATTGAAAATCGTAAATCGCAAAGCCTCTAATTCTGGGACTCAGCTGCCGCAGGAGTGGAAATTAAATTCACAGCTCGGGGTTAGCCACGGATCGCCCAGGGCCTTTGGGGCGGAGTCAAAAACCGCAATAAACTTTTATTTATTACGTGCTAAAAATTAATAAAATCCTAGGCCCGAAAAGGTTCACGCAAATGTCATATTTTATTTATTAATTAATGGCATTAACATAAAGCGTCAATTTGTGCCAGCGAAAATACACGCCCACTCACACGCCCCTACACACACACGACTCTAATGCCAGGCGATTAAAAACTTTGACCCCAAAGCGAAGTTGAAGTCAGGCTCCATTTCCGTTTTATAATATGTACATATAGCCCGGAGCAACGTTATGGAACGTGCCTAGCCTACAAAACAGTCGACAACAACAGCAACAACAACAACAATCGAGACAGCAACAACAACAACAACAGCAACAATAACAATGGGCGACGGCGTCAATGACATGCTCAATTTTTCATGCATTATGCTGGCGCACTGTGCGTATGCTTAATATTTGCCTGATATTGACTTGGGCACAAAGCACAGTTAAGCTCGGCAATATTTGCGCCGTTAACTGAGGCAGGCCAACAGCGCCGGCAGCCCGTAGAGAAGACCTCGACAGTGAAGCCGTAAAGCCAGCCCAAAATGCATAAGACAATTTGTGCCGCCAGCCAGAGAATTTATATAAATGTCTTACGACTCATACAACTATGCCACATATACATATATCTATGTGTGTGGGTGTGAATGTGTGTGTGCCATAAATACAAACAGCTGAAAAGGTAACTGTGTATGTGTGTGTATATTTTGCGTGTTGGCTCTAGTCCCAATTCAGAGCATTTCCCTTTAATTATTCAGTTTGTAGCTGCAAAACTCTCACGCCGATTGAGATCTGTATGGAAAATTTATAAATGACATTTCGAATTACAATTTCGATTTTAGTGTAAATTTGTAATCAATTAAAGCTAAGTAAAGTATGTGCTAGCTGTAAGTGCAATGGGACAGCTAAGTGTGTGATGTGCTAAAGACAAAGGCAAAGAGAGAGAGAGAGAGGGAGTGAGAGGGAGAGAGAGAGAGAGAGAGAGAGAAAAAGAGTGAATGAGTGAGATAGGAGAGTAGGCATAAAGCTTAATTAAAGTTTTCAGAGCTATTCAATTGAATTGAACTGAGTTGTATAAGTGAATCATTGCTTAGACCAACTGACTGATGGAAGATTAAGACGTTCTAAAATATTCTGCAGGACTTTCTCATTTCTTAAAAAGTCGACCGTTAGACCTCGTTAGTTATTATTATGAATAATCAAGCTAGTAAGATGGAGGAATATATTTTACTGACTTTTATATTAATATATAAATATATTCTGTGTATATTTCTTCTTATTTGTTTAATATTTAATTTGTGATATAGAGGTTATGACTAATGTTAAATTTTGAATTGAATAATAATTAAAAACTCCTACCCAATGATCCCAACATGGATTGATACTCACTTTAGCATATTCTGATTACTTTTACTACATACAAGATGCGAAGGTATAAGAAAAAATACTTGAAATGTAAATTTTAATTAAAGCAGCGAACGAAATTTCCTAAATCCACAGAATATAATATATGGTATATGAAGATGTATATAAGTATATATATAAATTAATATTAATTAAAATAAATTGAGTGCAGGGCTTCACTGTCAGCCAATTAATTAGGCACGAAAAGAAGTTGAATGAATGGGTTAATCAAGTCAAATGATAGGGATTGAGTGGGCAACACGTTGGGAAAGAAGCAGAAGCCAAAGATGAAGAAGAAGCTCCATGTGGCAAAAATGATATGATGCCTGAGGGAATATGAACGGATATGGCCTGTCGGTCCGCTGTCAAGGGTCGCGTTAAGACTGGAAGAGTGAACGCTTCAAGAGCACAACAAAAGAAACTTCGAGTTGGAAAGTTTTTCATTAGGTAGAAAGAAAATGCATGTTGCCGATGCGCGAAAGAGCATAAAAGGCTCGTCGTTGTTTCGAATCGAACTTTTGTTCAGTTTCCGCTCGTTTGATTTCACGGGGGTTGGCAATGGCAACGGCAACAGCAACAGCAACAGCAACGGCAACAGCAGCAGCAGCGAAGACCGCGTGCGAAAACAGACGCACGCCAAAGTCAACTTTACGCCGTATTGTCGTCATTTTTTTCGGTCGGCGGCTGACAGCCGAAAGCCTAGCCGTGCTCTGGCCAACTGTCTGTGCTGTGACTTTGTTGACACAGCAGCAGCAGCAGCAGCAATGGCAGTAGAAGTCTTGGCAGCAGCAGCAGTGGCAGCAGGAGTAGCGGCAGCAGGCTCTGCCGCTGTTAGCAGCGACGCGGCGTCTCTGCTGCCATGCCATGCGCACACGCACACGCTCTGTTGCCTACTTCCAGGCGCCGTTCATTGTTGCGCTTTTACTGCCGCCAGTAGCTACTGCCCCCACTTGGCCAACACCTCCTTCCGCCCGCCAGCCGTTGACAGACTCTGAACTCGAATGGTGTCGTAAACATCTGTTTTGTGTTTGCCTTTTGCTTCCAGGCACACGCGCTCTCCCAACGCATTCGCTCTCTTGCTTGCGCGCGCTCTCTCTCTGTTCCTCGCTCTCTCTCTGTCTCCTGCTCTCCTGCCGTTGGCAGCATCCTGTTAGGCTGGCACTCTATGGCACAGCATCGCATCAGTTCCAGCATCAACGCCACGGCGCACGGAGCCAGCGATTCTCGACTCGCGGCACACTCACCAGCAGCAGCAGCAGCAATAGAAGCCCCAGCAGCAGCAGCAGCAGGAGTAGCCAGACAGCCAGTGTAACGCACACACACACGTCGCACGCAGAGGCGGAGGCCCGAAAGTGATTTTTGTGGCAAGCCATTTTCTAAATTTGCCAAACAGACAATTAAAAAGGCATTAGGCCAGCATGAGCATGAGGCTGCCACGCGTTGGCCAACAATTAGCAGCAACACTCGACGACGGCGAACACAAACACACGCACAACTCTCACACGTAATCAAAAGTGATTTCTCTCCGTGTGCTTTTGCTCTGCGTGCGAATATCGATTGCTGTTGCCTTGCATAAGTCCAGAGTCTGGGATATACAAAGCCAGGGTATACAGTGAAATAACAGCGAAAATAACACCCTATAATAGTAGCAGCAACAACAACAACAACAACAACAATAGAAAAGCATTGCTGCTGCAACGCCCAATGCACAAGCACAACGAACGCAGTCGAAGGAAATCAAGTTTTAATTATTCATATTGAACACAGCAGCAAGCGGATAATCATGATAATGATCAACATCGCCATGATGACGATGATGATGATGATGTTGCAGCACCAGCAGCAGCAGCACCAACTGAAGCAGCTCCAAGTGCAGACAAAGTGAATATCCAACAATCGACAGAAACAAAAACAACAACAACAACGAAAAGTTTATATATAGCCTTAGCTGACTTGGAGTTGAAGGTGTGCGCGCGTGTGTGTGTGTGTGTGCGTGCGTGTGTGTGTGTGTGTGCTTGCTAACATTTATTTTTGGGGCCAAAATGGATATCGCCCTGCGTGGCACAGCAGCAGCAGCAACTGCCACTGGCTCGGCCACAGGCACTGGTAAGTCCTTGAGAGTCACTGAACTGACTGAACATATAAACATGTCAGCTGGGAGACAGCTACAAACAGTTTCACACACACATACATACACACAATACACACTCTCCATGTTATTGTGATTCATTTGTCTAAGCTGAAATGGAAACAAACGCAGCTATTCACCAACAATTCATTTTGCAGGTTTACATCATGCTGTCTCATTGGGCAACATTGAGGTCTCCACCAAGGTTGGTAGCACTAGCAAAAAGAATAAAAAACACTGAGCGAAACGGGTGTGAGTAAGAGATAACGATTAAAGTCAACTGCAGGGAGTGACTAGATTATGATGGCGCATAGACAAGTTTTTATTTATATTTTTATATGCGGGCATATTGGAATTGAGTTTTGAGTGGAAATGAAATGCTCTAATGAAGCTAAAACTATTTATATTATTGTTCTATATTTATATTCTCTATATGATTTGATGTTTTTTGTTTTATATAAAGTCTTTATACGGCATAAACTAAGAATCTGATCAAAATTTATCAATCTTACCTACAAGATTTTAAAATTACACATAGTTGAAGATTTTTCCATATTTTATACGCTTTTATGTATTTCCCATTATTGTATACTTAAATATGCGCTATGAGTATTTGCCAAATGCTTTAAATATTGAATATAACAAAGTCTTTTCAATATTACGTATACGTATAGTAAGCCCAAAAACTGATATGATTTGTCTAAATAATCGAATGAATATAATTTTAAGTGAATTTACATATAAAAGGAACATTAATTATTTTATTTAATATTTTATTATATTTATTTAATATTTTATTTAGTACGAATCCATTTTAACCAACATAATAGAATTTATGCTCCCACTTGGTTCATTTCCAAGTTTAGTTTCTTATTTTAAGTTAAGCACGCATAATATAATAATCTCTGATCCCTATCAGGCCACCTATTCCAGCCACATGGATCGCAGCTACAACTCTGAGGATGAGCACACGGGTCGTCGACGTCTGCGTCAAACACTCTCCACCGAATTGCAGCCTCGCACCTCCGTCTATTCGCGCGGCGACATCAGAGAACAGGTGAGATAGTTGCAGCTGGTATTGTATATAGTTAATTGACACGTCTCTCTCTCTCTCTCTCTCTCTCTCTCTCTCTCTCTCTCTCTCTCTCTCTCTCTCTCTCTCTCTCTCTCGCTCTCTTTATAGTACTGCCTAACTGATCGCCAGCTTCACAGCATTGAGCAGCGTCCGCGCAGAGAGCGTTTCTTTGGCTGCCTCTCGCGCCGTGGCCAGACCCAGGCGAGCAGCTTCCTGGGCGGCTGTGTGGGCCGCCGTGTGCCCTCCGACGAGAATCTGGCTGCCTATGCGCCCTTCGAGAAGTATCCTCGGTGAGTATGAGTCGCAGATGCAAGGTCTCCCTTATTAATCTCGTGTTTCTCTCGCAGCTATCAGAACAGCTATACGGACACACACGAATTGGATAGTTCCTATTTTCGCCGTCAACCGGCATCGATCTTGAGCACTGGCAAGTCCAGTGAGCCGGACCTGGGCGGTCGCTACAATTGGATTGGCCAATCGGCGCAGATGAACAACAACGGCGACTATCAAACGGATTCGAGGTACGAGTCTAACAGAGAAACGTACCAGTCGTACGATCTCCCAGCCAAAAGCCATATAACCGTAAACTGCTATGTCAAACTGTCGCTAGAGATCATGCTTAACTTAACTGTCGCACTATCCGTAGTATCGCTCGCTCGCTCTCTCTTTCTCTCTCGCTCTTTAACCTATCTATACACACTATGTAAAACGCTTGCAATGCTTGCTCCAAAACTATTCCCATGCAACAACAACAACAGTCTGCATATCATTTTTGCATAATGCCAAGAAAAAACGCTTTTTGCTTTCCAAGTTCTATCGCTTTCTGTAAACCCCACTGAAAAATCTCTGCAAATGCGAATCTCCCTCGAATCGAAATCAAACGAAGCTGTAAAATATATTTCCTATGTACTTTTCGTTATTCATTCACCTTCCCCACTTCGCTCTAAACCAAAAAACCAAAAACCAAAAACCAAAAACAAAATAAACCGACTAAAATCCAATTAAACAATTGAAACCAATCCAATAACTAAATGAACAAAATGTGTAAAAAGGGCAACTTGTTGTACAGCACCACTTGAATCCTTTTACCAGGATGTTTTGCTACGGAATTATTATGTCGAGCTTTGCGCTCCACCACATCCTACACCACCAACATCACACACCAATCAAATCGCTAATCTAAATGTTTGGTATGTAAAGTGATAAACGAAAACTAAACTTAAATTCTAAAATTTAATTACAATTACAACTTAAGAGAAACGTTTAAAAAGTGCGCTAATTTAAATAAATATATTTACTTACATATATTTTCATTTTTTATTTGTATATTTTTTATTTTGATTAAACGCTATGTGTCTGCACGTGAATAATGAACAAGAATTAGAAGAAGAAGAAGAAAAAGAAGAAGCGAGCTATGTTTGTTATGTGCCTCACTCGCTGAGTCCCATGTGCTTGCTAATAGTTCTCTTGGTCTGTGTTTTGCTCCACAGCTCGTATCACTGCCCCACATACGCCACAATGCCGATGCCACAGCAACAGCAGCAGCACCACCACCACCAGCAACAGCAACAGTCTGGCCATCCCAGGTGAGTAGCAGGAGCCGGCAATGTCAACTATTTATTATTTCTATTCTAATTGGGGTTGAGTTTGCTGTCAAACAACTTCTCAAATTTTAATCCCAATTTGATTTTAATAAATAATTATATTACATAATAGTTACAAATAAATAAAATTAATTTATTTATTATTATTGCTATTTAGTTATTAATTTGTATTTATTGTATATTTTATTTGTTTGCATAAAAAATCTTTGTTTGTCTAGTGCTTCATAACATTAAACACATGTGATATGTGATATTAATTATCAATCAATCATTTTTATTTAAAAAGGTTTTATTATTTATATTTATCTTAAATTTATTGTTCTTCCTAAAATTTCCACTAATTTTGTTTAAGTTTCCATTATTAACTCAAGATAGTAATAGTCCATCATCTGCTTAAATTTCTCTCATAATTTATTATATATTATTATGAATATTATTATTAATTCAGCATATTAATTTAAAACTATCCCCAATTATAATCTAGCCAATATCTAACACCCCTCTAAATCTCTCCCGCAGAACGAAACACGTGAGTTTTGCTCGATCCCATACTCTGACCAGCTTTGACGCTGTCAATGCGGGCTTTCGCTCCTCGGGCCGCTTGAAGAGCGCACGCAGTCAGGAGCGTTTGATTGGTGGCAAAAAGCCCATCATAGCCACGGGCTCCATGTACGAGACTCTGCAGCCCATGCTCGCGCATCAACAACAGCCCCAGCAGCAGCAGCAGCAACAACAACTACAGCAACCACAACCACTGCAGCAAAGCTCAACTCTGCCCAAAACGTGGCTGCCAGCTCAAGTGCAGCTGAAGCCATGTCAGCATCACCATGCGCCCATTCACCTGCATCAGCAGCTGCCAGGTGAGTTTGATTCAATTCAGTTCTGAACTTTACTAATCAGCTGCATCGAACCCCTAGACAACATGGTGGGTCTGATTATACCACAGCCACTGCCAGTGGCGCTGCCACCGCCCAGTCCCGAGGTTCTCATTGTGGAGAAAAAGTTTCGCAATGCCATGAAGACGCAAGCGACGCAGACCGACGTGGCAGCCCGTCGCGAGGGTCTATCCAACTCGCAGACCCTGGCCTTCAGTCCGCGTGCGCCGCATCGCATCAAGGTCATGTCCCAGGGCGCCCAGACCAACGGCCTGCAGAACGGCAAGAAGTTGACCAAGAGCCTGTCGGAGATACCCAATGGCAAGGAGCTGATGCATCAGCAACATCAGGGGTAAGTGGGGGCAGTTGTGTGGGTGAAGAAATGCCTGGAGTGAATAGCACCAGTTTCATAAGAAGGCGTGGCAAAACCCATTAAGCTGATGTAAATGTATTTGTTTATATTAATTTTGTATTTTATTTATTATTTTTTGTTTAATATATTTTATTTATCTTATTTTATATGTTTTTATTGTATTTATACCCTGAACCCATTGAAAATGGGAAATCAGGGTATAATGGTTTTGTTAAAATGTATGTAACAGGCAGAAGGAGGCGTGGCAGACCCCACAAAGTATATATATTCTTGATCAGGGCGACGAGCTGAGTCGATTTAGCCCTGTCCGTCTGTCTGTCCGTCCGTCCGTCCGTCCGTCCGTCCGTATGTTTGAACGCGTCGATTTCAGAAGATACAAGAGCTAGAGACCTCAACTTTTTTTTAAAATGTCCGTAAATACAGCGCGGATATCGAGTTTATCACTAAAAAACGATAACTCATTCCGATACTTTTTTATCGATAAAAAACCTTATCGAAGATCACTTAAATAATTATATCTCCTACATCTTTCAAGCTAGAGTCTCCAAATTTAAAATGTATATAAAGATGTATTTTATACAATTTCGGTTTTTGTTCAAATTTACCCCCCACTCCTAAATCCACCCCCTCACCCTCATCTTTGTAAAAGTCGTATATCAAATACTAGAGACTTGTGCTTCGGTATACACATACATTTCAACATTATGATTACTTTCTGAAAGTTTCAGTAGGATCGTACGTCTAGAAATTAAATTATTCAACAAATAAGTTCTCATAATATTGCCAACACTGCACTATGGGTAAAAAGTCGATTTTTTTGGCATTTATTCAAAAAAAATTTTGTTCACAATTTAAAATTTTCTTTTATTTATTGAACATATATACTTCAACTAGATTAAAAAGTATTTTTTTAAAAATTTAGCGACTACCATTAATATTTTACACATACTCAAAGTCAGCTGTTGCATAGTTGCGTTTGATGTATAAAAAGCGCGGGAAATTTTGTTCAACTTGCAATTAAAGTGGAGCTTTTGTGTAAACATAAACAAAAAAAAGTGTATAATGGAAAACGTACCTAATGGTATGTACAATAAGTTATTGCTATTACTTTTTGATTGTAATTGTGTTATTGTCCAGTTGTCCAGTGTGTTGTCTGTGTGTATTTTTAGCTAAAAATTAACAAATGTACTTGTGTTCCGTGGAGTATTACTTTTGTGCAGCACACCACTTCACAGAGGTTTGATATACCAGTTGTTGTGTATTATGTCCAGGTTCGGAATCTATTAACCTCGTTTGCTCCTTTTTGTTCCTTTTGGAAAAAAATTAGTTTTTGCAGTTAAAAACGAGCTTTGTCGTGCAGAGCTTGTGGAGGTATGGACCAACAACAACCGCCAAGAAGACGCGGTAAAAACTTTATTATTGAAAAAATTAACAATAATATTAGCGAAAATATTAATAATCTAATTGATAAAAGAGTAAAGCAGTTTGTAGAGTATATAAAGAAGCATCTGCCAAAGTGCAACCGGAATTTGGAAAGGCTTAAAATGCATCATGCTAGGTGGCTTGAAGGCAGGGTGATAATTGATTGTGAAGGTACTTTGGAAAGTACTTCGGTACTTCGGAAATTTTTAGAACTTCTTCTACGAATTTGCAATATGGAGTTAGCCCTCTGCATGCTTGGATTCGATTCCTTGAGTTTGTATTGAAAGAAAGAATCGAAATTAAAAAAATGGCGTGTTAAGGATGTCGACAAACAAAAGGTATCATTGCGTAAACAAGAAATTAAGCGGAGGCTGTGGGATGAAATGGGTCTTCATGTGGATAAACCCAGGCCTAATGGAAGTGGAAATATCAATGATGTTCACAAAATTTTGGTGCATGGATACCAAATTATGGGCACTTGCATAATTTCTGATGGCATATTAGGAGAAAACGCGTCTGAAGCCCGGAACAAGCTGTATAGAAATGATAGGAAATCTCACGCCAGGAAATGTAGCCGATTAGAGAATTTAACTGATATATTTAATAGGGCTTTAGACTCATCTGATCCACTTCTCTCTTCACTCAGTTTAAAAGAACGCGAAAAGAAAAACAAGAAAAAAAAATTCCCAAAAGAAGTTATTGAACTTTTGGAAGATCCCAATTTTCAATTACCAGCAACATTTGAAGGCTTAATGGAGCCAACCTTAGTTGAAGAAGAAAATGAAGACGAAAATGAGGATGAGGATGAGGAAAATGAAGATCAAAACATAGATGATAAAAATTTAGAGTTAAATTTTGAATTAGATGAAGAAAATGAAGACCATTCAGTTTAAAATTATATCGCATATATTTTATATATCCCTAAGAGTCTTCAAATATTAATATTTGCTTGCAGTTGGATGAAATATAATAAAAATATAATTTAAAGTTGCTAAAAGTGTACAAAAAAGTTATTAAAAATAATTTGAGCCCACAGGTAATGATTTTTAATTTAATATAATATGTAAAAGGGGCGGAAAATTTGAATGCCACGCCCAATTGTAAAAAAAAAAAATCCGAATTTCTTTTTTAATATTAATAATATATTCCTAAAATTTCAAGTTCCTAGCTCTTCATTTACAATTAATGCCAAAAAAATCGACTTTTTACCCATAGTGCACTGCAGCGCAACCCAAGCGCAATAGGTTATAAATTTATATCTCCTACATTTTTAGAGCTATAGTCTCCAAATTTTAAAAATATATTCCAATGCATTTTATACAATTTCGATTTTTGTTATATTTTGGATACCGGCTCCAAATTCAGAATCCCCAGTGAAGGTCAGATTCTAGTATAGCTAATTGTGAATGATTTGACATGTTCTTTTTTAAATGCCAAATATTCAATAGAATATGAAGATCATATGCTGAAAGTTTCATTAAATTCGGTTTAGTCAATCGACTTTAAAAAATAACAAAATGTTTGGCCAATTAACAAACGCACGTGCTGCAGCAACAGCAGTTTTCCAATACGTGTGCACACATACATTCAAACATCTTCTAGCACATTCTTAGAATCACATCAGCAGTTAGTTTCGTTTAGTTCTGCTAGATGGCGTTGCATCAGTGAATCTATTTCAGTTTTGACATTGCGAATAAGAACAGAGGAGTGGCGTCATGGTAGAGGGCGCGGCGATTGATCGCGAGGTCTATGGTTCAAATCCTGCTGGGCGTATTGTATTTTTCTTTTTAATTGCTTCAAAATTTTTATATATTTGATTAAATTTCTCTTATATTTTTTTTCAAAAATCGAAATTGAAATTTTAACCATACTATATGTACGTTTTTATTAGTTTGGTTGTTCTTGCACATTCTTATAGTCACATCAGCAGTTAGTTTGACTTAGATTTGGTAGATGGCGCTGTAGCAGTGAATCTATTTCAGTTTTGACATTGAAAACCATAACAGAAGGGTGGCGTCAAGGTAGAAAGCGCGGCGCTTGATCACGAGGACTCGGGTTCAAACCCTGAGCGTGTCGTAATTCTCTTTTTTTTTAATTGTTTCAAAATTTTTATATATTTAATTATGAGTTTTCTATTTCATTTATATTTTTAAATACATCGAAATTGAAATTTGAACCATACTAAATGTGCTTTTCTATTAGTTTGGTTCAGGGTAGTATCTAGTCGAGCGCTCTCGACTAGAGTTTTCTTACTTGTTTTTATTTCATTTTTTATTTGATTCTTTGATAATTTTTAAGTAAATCTTTTAAATTATTTTTATAATTATTTTATTTTTATTTTTTATTTATTTATTTTTTTTTTTTTTGTACATACATTTTATTATTTTTTTTTAAATATTTTTTTTTTTTAATATTATTTTATTTTTTTGTAAGTTTGTATTTTATTTGTCCTTTTATTTACAATTTTATTTGTTTATTTTATTATTTTTAAAGATATTAGAAAATATTCAATATGAACATTTAATCATCAAAGAAGAGAGTCCTATATATTCTCTACCCTATATATCTTCCTTATCGCCCTGATTAGCTCCGCCAATCC